>NC_067413.1:59825906-60126638 GCF_009764475.1 Pristis pectinata
TAAGTGACAAAACAGACCTGTCCTGAACTGCGCATTGTGGCATGGGCACACCTTTAACGATGTGTTAATACAGGAGAGGGCCACTTAATGCCTTCCCTGATCTTGTCCTGTAGTTTTCAATGAGCACCAATTAACATGAACATTCAGCTATTGTCTTCCCCTGCATGGTTTCAATGGTACAGAATCAGAATGTCCTGCACTCAACGATAGGTTTCGATGACCCCAAAGCATCAGTTAATGTTAAATTGTGAACAGGCTTTATCTCCTGAAGACTGGTTCTTATTTTAATTAATATCCACTGTCCATAATTTCATGACTCCATAATAATCCCTAACAAGAGCAACTTTACAGAAGCCAATTCAGCTACCAGCAATATATGGGATGAGGGAGAAACCAGAGCACCCAGGGGAAACCTACACAGCCATGGAGAAAACATCCAAACTCCGAGGTCAGGAGTGAACCCAGGTCCCTGAAGCCACGAGGCAGCAGCACCAGCTACTACATCACCACATGACCCATTTCCCCACCTGACTTTCAAATTATTTGTAGAGAAGAGAAAGCTTTGCTATTGTTTCATGATACATCTCAGGATGAATTTTCTCCTTTTGACCATTATGTATAAGTTTTTTAGCTGTAGAAAGATAATTCACTTTCTATTTATTTATCTTTTTCCCAGCCTAACGATCGTGTGGGACAAAATTGTGAAAACTTAATTAACCCTATATTATTAGTTTGTTCTCTTTGTAATTGTACAAAGGGCAGGCACAGTAGTGTAGCGGTTAGCGTAATGCTATTACAGCGCCAATGACCCAGGTTCAATTCCGGCCACTGTCTGTAAGGAGTTTGTATGTTCTCCCCGTGTCTGCGTGGGTTTCCTCCGGGTGCTCCAGTTTCCTCCCACATTCCAAAGACGTATGGATTAGGAAGTTGTGGGCATGCTATGTTGGTGTCGGAAGCGTGGCGACACTTGCGGGCTGCCCCCAGAGCACTCTGCACAAATGATGCATTTCACAGTGTGTTTTGATGTACAAGTGACTAATAAAGAAATCTTATTTTATCTTATAACAATACAAATTCAGAAAATGCCACAATGGAGGAAGTAAATATGTGCTTTTGGAGTTTCAAATGAATGAATGAGACAATTCTGAATTTATTTTTCAAACATCAAAATGAAAACCTGACTCTTAATATCAGAATAAAATAATTTACACAACAAAATTAAACTAAAAATGTTATAAATTATTTTCTCATAGGGAGTAAATATTGGGTCTTTAAGGAAGCTACACTGGAACTAGGGTATCCTCAGAATGTGGTGGAACTAGGAAGTGGAGTACCTTCTCAGGGCATTGACACAGCAGTGTGGTGGGAAGACGTTGGCAAAACCTACTTCTTCAAAGGAGACAGGTGAGTGCCTCTACCTGTGCAAGGTAAATCAAAGTGGTTAATGTGCTTTTGAGTTTTGTTCTGGATGGTTTGTGATATCTGTAAACAGTCTTTTACAAGTGAATGAAGATGAAAGTCTTGTTTACTACAGAACTATTTCATACAGATTGATCATGCAAATAGGATTATCATGTTTATACAATGGTGCACAAACAACAGATCATTCTTTAGTTTTATTTAACTCATCATTCAGTGCACATGCTGAGTTTTGGTGGAAGCTTAATCCCCTTGAAAATATACAGTGCAAGTGTCAGCAGATTATTTAAATATTATGTATACTTCCTTTTCTCAAGGTCTCATATGGTGTTATAGCAGAGAATTCTAAAAAAACACAACACAAATGGAATTAGTCTTTCATTGTTAGTTGGCCCTGGTTTTACGAAGTAAAACAAAATTAAATAAGCAGTTTATTTAACGCAACACCTGTTTATTTAGCAGGCACAGTAGTGTAGCAGTTAGCGTAACGCTTTACAGCGCCAGTGACTCGGTTTTAATTCCGGCCACTGTCTGTAAGGAGTTTGTACGTTTTCCCCCGGGTCTGCATGGGTTTCGTCCAGGTGCACTGGTTTCCTCCCACATTCCAAAAGATGAATGGGTTAGGAGCTGTGGGCATGCTATGTTGGCGCTGGAAGAGTGGCAACACTTGCGGGCTGCCCCCAGAACACTCTCCGCAAAAGATGCATTTCACTGTGTGTTTCAATGTACATGTGACTAATAAAGATATCTACCTTTTGAAAATGGAGACCTCATTTTACATCATGCAAATCATTCTGTAGCAACCTTGATTTTACTTTGTCTCAAACGTTTAATGACATAAAATCTTCACATTATAATTGTCAAACTGACACCACATATTTACCAGAGAGCAAAAATGCTGCAGCTGCTGGAAATTTAAAACAAAAACAGAAAATGCTAGAAGTACTCAGCAGGTCATGTAGTATCTGCGGAGAGAAAAATGAAGTTAATGGTTTAGGTCAATTACCTTTCATCAGAATTCGGAAAAGTTAGAAATCAAGGATGTTTCTAATTGAAGAGAAGCGGGAAAAAGAAGAGAGTAAAGAGAATGTGTGTAACAGGGTGAAGACCATGAAGGAGTAAATAACACAAATGGTTTTGGTGCTGACTGCGAGAGGCTGCTGAAGACTTGTTAAATCATAGTTGATTTATTTGGATGAAATATAAAAAGAAAGGGATGAACAAGAAGGGAGAAGATGGAACTGTGAGGTACAACACACTGCAGTTGTTGGAAATCTAAAATAAAAGCAGGAAATACCCAGCAGGTCAGGCAGCATCTGTGAAGAGAGAAAACCTATAGGCTTCAGAGCTGGCACTGGCATAATACATCTGATAATTCTGTTTCTTATGAGTCTGCTGTTAATATGCACAATTTTATCAGAGCAAAAAAAGGATGTTGTGAATAGTCAATCTGGCAATAACAAGTAGTAAGTGTTATTAGGTGGCATATTCACGTAGTCTTTCAAGTAAATATATTTGGATCTGGAACATTGTTGCTGTTGTTTTGAGGTCAGGTTGTCAGAGAATACAGAGCAGTGGTCAGTACAACAATCCAACTATCGTCAGTACCTGTCATGTGGACATCCCTGCCCTCTCTTACCCGGATGATGGTTTAATCTAACAGGTACCTATGCCTGGACCAGGGCTGTTGCTAAGAGGTTATGTGCTGCTCTGGACATCTCCTCAGACTGCAGTGTGGGTCCCATAGAACACTACAGCACAGAAAACAGGCCATTCAGCCCTTCTAGTCTGTGCCGAAACTTTATTCCGCTAGTCCCATTTACCTGCACCCAGTCCCATCTATTGAAGTGCACAATGGACCTGATCTTCATTATGTTACAACTTAATGAGAAATGCAGACAGCAGCATCAGTGACTACCTCATTAAAGACATCATCTCCATCAATTGCAAAGGACTTTGGAACATCCTCATCAAATTTGGCTGCTCACAATAATTCATCTCCACATTTGGTTCATGGTTGCCCACAAGCCATGGTCATGAGCAATGGAACCACAACAAATCCTATCTCAATGTAAACCAGTATTAAATAACATCCTCATCCCAGCATTGTTTTAAAATCTTTCTCAGTGCAATGTTGCATCTCAACTCTGAAAGCTTTCTGCTGGAGTGAACCTAATTTATAGGGATCATGGGAAAAAGGATGAGCCTTACATTTAACAACTACAAACAGAAGTCTCTAATAACCTGGCCCACTGTGTAATATTATCCTGTGACGGTATGACACATGTGACACATGAAAATGCTAGTCACCTCCCATAACTTAAGAGCCACCTCTAAGCGAAGATAGAGGAAATTCATTATTTCCTCTGGTGGTACACAGTACATCTTATGGTCTCCTGAGAAAAGCAACCCATTGGGAATCCCTGGCCCATGATCACTCAAAATGGAGAAGAAGTATTCAGGATGGCATAAGAATCTTATTCATGTATCAGGAGCACACAGAAGCCCAGAGAAAATGACAGAAAGAATGTGCCACCTCCCAAGCTATTTGCCCATCCACACTGTCAAACACCTCCTGCCCCAGCTGTGGTGTCTTCAGCCACCTCAGAGTCCACAGAACTGGAATGGAAGCATGTCATCCTTGATCCTGGGGAATTGTCTAAGAAGAGAGTGTGGAATGAAGATCTTTGGATCTATATAAAGTTATTTCTGTGATACTGAGCTTTTTACCGTATCTTGTCCAAGGTGGGCTTCAGTCACACAAATTGCAATGCCCAGAACCCCAGAGATTACTTTTGTCTCCTAATGTTTAGGTGGACATAATGCTTTGAAACAGACCAGGAGTACCCAAGCACTTAGGAAATCTGATGGGTTATCAATACCACTTCTATGGGAGGTGGACGTGTATAGGAGGAACTGATTGCACCTAGAGCTGGGACCTCCATTTGGGAAAGTTTGCTAGTGGTGTGAGGGAGGTTTCAACTAACTTAATAGTGGCATGGATACAGAGAAATGAAAAGGAGAGAAAATGAGCAAAAAATGTTGGGAAAGATACATTTCCCCAAAACAAGAAATAGAAAGTTTTTCAAAATTAACAAACCAAAGGAATGTAGAACAATATCTATGATAGGTTTACAATAAATGTACATAAATCAAGATGTCTAGAAAATAACATTGTGCAATAACAGAGCCCTGGCTTAAAAAAAGCCATTGACCTGAAACGTTAATTCTATTTCTCCCTCCACAGAAGCTCCCTGACCTGCTGATTATTTCCAGCACTTTTCGATTTTGTTATAAAGAGAGTAAGAATGGGTTCTAAATATTTGTGGACACAAGGCATTCATGAAAGATAGAAAATAAAAGATAGGAGGGAAGTGGCAGCAATGATTAAAGAGAATATTGCAATGCTAGAGATGGAAGATATCAGAATCAGATTTATTATCACTGACGTGTCATGAAAGTTGTTGTTTTGCGGCAGCAGTACACTGCAAGACATAAAGGCATAAAAACTACAATAAGTTACATAATAAGCTACAATAAATAGTGCAAAAGACGAATTATGAGGTAATGTTCATGGACCATTCAGGAATCTGATGGTGGAGGGGAAGAAGCTGTTCCTGAAACATTCAGTGTGGGTCTTCAGGCTCCTGTACTTCCTTCCTGATGGTAGTAACAAGAAGAGGGCATGCCCCGGTGGTGAGGGTCCTTAATGATGGATACTGCTTCTTAAGGCACTGACTCTTTTTTTTCTTTTTCAATCTTTTTATTAGTTTTCAAATTAATGCAGATTGACATATAGCATCAGTATTTATACATGTAATACAAAGAGATCAGGATAACAATCATAGCATAGATAATCATAAAGAACAATAAAATATAAAAAAATCTGTAGATCCAACGATCTCTTAGTAAATGAATATAATATAAAAGAAAGGAAAGAAAAAGGTTTATTATATAATTTAAAAAAACCCAAATCAATAAGAAAAATTGTAAACAATATAAACTAAACTAAACAAAAAAAATTTCAAAAAAAAACAAGCAACAAAAAAAGAAGAAAAAAACTGGGCTAAAATTTCTCTGTAGAAACAGAGCAATATTATGTCGTCAACTCCGTTCCTCCAAGTTGGAAAGTTATTGAAAGGGGATCGACATCATGTGAAAATATTGAATAAATGGACTCCAAAACTCTTGAAGATGTCCTCGATGGCAGGGAGGGTTGTGCCTGTGATGGAGCTGGCTGAGTCTACATCCCTCTGCAGCCTCTTTCAATCCTGTGCATTGGAGCCTCCATATCAGGCAGTGATGCAACCAGATAGAATGTTCCCCACTGTACATATACAGAAATTTCTAGGAGTCTTTGGTGACATACCAAATCTCTTCGAACTCCTAGAGCTGCTGGCATGCCATCTTCATGATTGCATCAATGTGTTGGGCCCAAGAAAGATCCTCTGAGATGTTGATGCCCAGGAACTTGAAGGTGCACACCCTTTCCACCGCTGACCCCTCAATGAGGCTTGATGTGTGTTCTCCCGACCTCCCCTTCCTGAAGTCCACAATCAATTCCTTGGTCTTGCTCACGTTGAGTGTGAGGTTGTTGTTGTGACACCACTTAACCAGTTGATCTATCTCACTCCTGTATGCCTCCTCATCGCCATCTGAGGTTCTGTCAAGAACTGTGGTGTCATCAGCAAATTTATAGATGGCGTTTGAGCTGTGCCTAGCCACACTGTAGAGAGGGTAGCGCAGTGGGCTAAGCACACATCCTTGAGGTGCGCCTGTGTTGATTATCAGCGAGGAGGAGATATTACTACGGATCTGCACTGACTGTGGTCTCCCGATAAGGAAGTTGAGGATCCAGTTGCAGAGGGAGGTACAGAGGCCCAGTTTATGAAGCTTGTTGATTAGTACTGAGGGGATGATGGAGTTGAATGCCGAACTGTAATCAATAAACAGCAGCCTGACGTATGTTTTGCTGTTGTCTAGGTGCTCCAAAGCCAAGTGCAGAGCCAATGAGGTTGCGTCTGCTGTAGATCTGTTGTGGCGGTAGGCAAACTGCAGCGGGTCCAGGTTCTTGCTCAGGCAGGAGTTAATTCAAGCCATGACTAACCTCTCAAAGCACTTCATCACGGTAGATGTGAGTGCTGCTGGGCGATAGTCGTTGAGGCAGCTCACTCTGCTCTTCTTGGGCACTGGTATGATTGATGCCCTTCTGAAGCAGGTGGGAACCTCCGACTGCAGCAGTAAGACATTGAAGAGGTCCTTGAACACTCCAGCCAGTTTTCGGCACAGGTTTTCAGTACCAGGTCAGGTACACCGTAAGGGCCTGACGCCTTGCGAGGGTTCACCCCATTGTTCTGACGTCAACCTCCGAGACAGAGATCACAGGGTCACTGGATGTTGTGGGAATTCACACAGGTGTAGTGTTATTCTCCCTTTCAAAGCGTGTATAAAATGCATTGAGCTCATCAGGGAGTGAAGCATCACTACCATTTACGCTGTTAGGTCTTACCTTAGGAAGTAATGGCATGCAAACACTGCCACAGCTGTCGTGCATCCAATTGTGTCTCTAACTTCACACGGAATTGCCTTTTCGCTCTCACGATGGCCTTCCGTAGGTCATACTTGGACTTCTCATAGGGTTCTGGATCGCCAGTCTTGAACGCCGCAGATCTAGCCCTCAGCAGACTGCAAATCTCCTTGTTCATCCAGGGCTTCTGGTTTGGAAAACTTGACATGTTCTCGACAGCACAGACTCACTCATCCACACAGGTTTTGATGAAGTCAGTGTTGGCCGTGGCATTGTTCATTCAGCTCCAAAGATGAATCCCTGAATATGGTACAATCCACTGATTCAAAACAATCTTGTAAATGCTCCTCCCCCTCCCTTGACCACACCTTCACAGTCCTCACCACTGGTGCTGTGGTCCTCAGTCCCTGCCTATATGTCAGGAGTAGAAGTACAGCCAGGTGATTAGACTTGCCAAAGTACGGGCATGTGATGGCACGGTAAGATATCCAATCACAAACTGAATCTGTTTCAAGGTAAGAAGCAGTGGAGGTAAGGTTACACTATGGACTATTCTATATGCCACATACTAGTGGGAAAGAAATTGAAGAGCAAGTTTGCAAGAAAATTGCAGAGAAGTGCAAAAGCCATTGAGTAATGATGAAGTCCTTCGACTATAAGTATAGACGAGGATAGCAATAACGTAAGAAGCTGAAGAGTTTCTAAAGTGTATTCAGAACTTTCTTGATCAGAATGTTTCTGGCTTAACTAGAAAGATGGTGTTGTTAGACGGTTCTGGGAAATGAGCCAAGCCAAGTAGAGTAAGTATCAATGGGGAGACATCTAAGAAACAGCAATTATAACACATGAAGTTTAGAAAAGCTTATAGACTAATCCAGGGTTAAAATATTGTCAATGGGAGAAGGGCCAATTTCAATGTTATGAGAACAGATCTGGCACAGGTAAATTAGAATCAAAGCTTGGCAGGCAAAAACTGCAATTGAATAATAAGAGACTTTAAGGTGGAATTGTTTAAGCAGCCATCGAGATACAATCCCAGGAGGAAGAAGGCGGTAAAATTAAAGCCGAAATAACTTGGATGACCAAAATGGCAGAGGGTAAAAGCAGAAAAGAAAGAATATGTGACAGATGCTAACATGTTAACCCAATGAGAACCAGGTTGATTACACAGACATCAGACAGAAAGTGAAAACAGAAACAATAGGCAAAGAGAGAACATGTGAAAAGAATGGCAGTAAACATAAAAGAGAATCTAAAAATCTGCGTGTAAACAGAAAAGGCGTTTTAAAGAAAAAGATGTTGCTGGAGTCACCGCGAAGTTAGAAGCAGATGACATTCTGGGTGGGATAAACATTGAAATAAAGAGTAGGTGCTAGAAAGTAGCTGCACTTAAAATGGTCCAGACAGGATGCAGCATAGACTAATGAGGGAATGAGGGAGGAGATTACACAGATCTCGGCCATAATCTTCCAAACATCTGTAGGGGTGGTGCCCAGTGTCTGGAAAATTGCGAATGTTCTATTTTCATTCAAAACATGACTTAGGGATAAATTCAGTAACTGTAAACCAGTCAATTTAACCTCATTTATGGGGAAAAGTCTAGAAACAATAATCAAGGACAGAATCAGTAATCACTTGAATAAGTGTGGATTGATTAGCAAAATAATAGATTGATGAAATAGTAGAGATCTGATGAGGGAAATATAGTTACTTTTGATAATGGACCTCATAATAAACGTGTTATCAAAATTGGATGCCGATGACAACATAGGAATTTGGAATGTGTATTTTTTTTGCACAATACCTCAGGATGACATGATTGTCTTTGACAGAAGCAATGTCAGGAGTATGATATCAGTTGATGAATGAGCAATTGGGGTTGAGGTTACTGGTATTACACTCGTTTGTTCTTCATGGGCAGCCTCAGTAGAAAGGGGCTTCCATGTTTCAGCCTCCCCTTCTTTTACACTGCCTTTTCTATCACCTCTTCTTCCACTTCCTCCTCCCCCTTGTGATATTCTTCCTATCTTACTGCCCAATGGATGACAGCAAAGATAGTTTCTGCATGTTATCAGCATGTGCCTTGTGCAGTAATCAAATCTTAAGGCTCAAGCATAACTTCTCTGAAATAGTCCAGGCAATAAAATCTTTGGTTCTGCATGCCAGTGGCAGCAGGGTTCTCATTGTATGTATGCTGCTGACATGAGTGGGAATTACAAACTATTCTTGTGAATTCTGTCATCCGTGGATAGCCTGTTTATCTCCCTGTAGCCACATCTGAATTGTCTTGATATCTGAAATACAGCAAGCAAAGTAGTCTGCTGCAAAATGTTCTTGCCAGGTTATTGTACATTGACCTTGATGATAACACCATAAGATATAGGAGCAGAATTAGGCCATTCAGCCCATCAAATCTGCTCCACCATTCAATCATGCCTGTTTTTTTCCGATCCCCATTCTCCTTTCTTCTCCCCGTAACTTTTAACTCCATTCCCTGCACTGTCTGTGGTCACATGGAAGTTGCACATTGAGGAAATGGAATCCTCTTGATTTTGGGATATGGCCTGCAGTGCTCACAAAGCAATGTGCATGTAATCAGTGTCATCCTGCACACACTGCAATACCAACAAACTGCATGGTCTTTCTGCCTTTGCTCTCTGAGTAAAAAGGGGATGTACTCATTTCCCTTTGAATAGAGAGCCTCTGAGTGAAGAACACCGTCTTGCAACCGTCAAGATGTTGCTGGTAGTTCCAGCATCAGGTTTTGCATTTACTTAGCACCTTTCATGGCCTTGACTCATCTCATAGCACTTTACCTGCAATGATATACTTTTATGGCACAGTGATTGTTAAAATGTGGGAAATGCAGCCACCAATTGGTCTCTAGTAAGCCCCCACAATCAATAATCTGATACTGATGAAAAACACGATGCTGGAGGAACTAAGCAGGCCAGACAGCATCTGTAGAGAAAAGCAGGTGGTCAATATTTCGGGTCAGGACTCTTCTTCAGGACCGAAGGTAGGAAGAGGGGAAGCCCAATATATAGGAGGGAAAAGCAGAGCAGTGATGAGTGGACAGAAGAGGAGAGGCAGGGTGGGCACAAGGTGGTGATAGGTAGATGCAGGTAAGAGACAGTGATAGGCAGGTGCGGGAGAGGAAGGGGAAGGGGTGGTTTGTGGGGAAGGGGTGGGGGGATTACCTAAAGTGGGAGAATTCAATATTCATGCCATTAGGCTGCCAGGTTCCAAGACAGGAAATGAGGTGCTGTTCCTCCATTGGTGCAACACTTGCCCCTACACCACCTCCATCACCTCCATCCAGGGACCCAAACAGTTCTTTCAGGTGAGACAGAGATTCACCTGCACCTCCCCTAATATTATCTACTGCATTCGGTGCTCCAAGTGTGGCCTCCTCTACATTGGTGAGACCAAACGCAGACTGGGTGACCGTCTCATAGAACACCTGAGCTCCGTCCGTAACCGTGATATGCATCTCCCCATTGCCGGTCACTTCAACTCCCACTCCCACACTATCACTGATATGTAAGTCCTCGGCCTCCTCCACTGCCAGGAGAATTCCAAGCATAAACTGGAGAAACAGCACTTCATTTTCCATCTTGGAACCTTGCAGCCTAATGGCATGAGTATTGAATTCTCCCACTTTAGGTAATCCCCACCCCCCCCCCCCACAACACCCCCCCCCACTTGCTTCTTCTCTTTTTCTCTTTCCTAGCCTTTTCTTTCCTCTCTCTCCTCACCTTTGACCCATCCCCCAGTGGATCTGCTCTCCCCTCCTCCCCCGCACCTGCCTATCACTATCTCTTACCTGCATCTACCTATCACCACCTTGTGCCCACCCTGCCTCCCCTCTTTTGTCAACCTATCACTGCTCTACTTTTCCCTCCTATATATTGGGCTTCCCCTTTTCCTATCTTCAGTCCTGAAGAAGGGTCCTGACCTGAAACATTGACCCCCTGCTTTTCTCCACAGATGCTGCCTGGCCTGCTGAGTTCCTCCAGCATCATGGTGCTTTTCGTCTAGATTCCAGCATCTGCTTTGTTTTGCTAATGATCTGATATTGACCAGATGATCTATTTCTCTGTGATGTTGACTGACAGATGAACATTGGCCAGGATACAAGGAATACCTCCCTTCTTTCTTACAGATCTGCCAAGGGATAATTTACACGCAGTACTGCAACAAATGGAGTGCTGTTTTAACATCTCGTTCAAAGGAGGGAATCTCCAATAGTGCAGGAGTCCCTCAGTGTTTTATCAGAGTGTCAGTCTGGATACTTGTACTCAAGTGTCCAGAATGAGATGACACCACAACTATCTGAGTCAACAGTGCCATTAACAGAAACCACAGCTGAAATGTGAGTCAGTTTCAAAGCAGCCAAATGCATAAAACAAAATTCGCTAGGGTGATCTTTATAACTGTTGGCAATATGGTCCTTACCTTTGAAAAAAATTGCAGATGTTGGAAATCCTAAATAAAACAGAAAATGTTGGAAGTATTCAGCAAGTCAGGCAACATCTGTGGAGGGAGAAAAACCGCGTTTCAGGTCAATGACCTTTCATCAGAATTAGGAACAGTTGGAAATCCAAAGATGTTGTAAGTTGGAAGGAAAGAGTGGGGTGGGGAGCTACCCTACTCCAGGTTTCAGACACTAGAATCATTTTGGTTTGTTCTTCCTCACCTCCCAAGGCAATGGGCATGGCACAGAAACGACAGGGCATAATTGAATTTTCTCTTACAGAAAACTGGCATGAGCTCAATGGAAGAATTTGGCTCTTCCTGTGCTATAATAATTGCATGGTTTTTCATGGTAATAGTATTCATCCGCTGATCGGACAGACCCGAATTGCACATAAAAATCAAGAAGAAGTACTACACAGTAGTGTAGCGGTTAGCGCGACCCTATTACAGCGCCAGTGATCGGGGTTCGATTACTGTCGCTGTCTGTAAGGAGTTTGTATGTTCTCCCATGTCTGCGTGGGTTTCCTCCGGTGCTCCAGTTTCCTCCCACATTCTAAAGACTTACGGGTAGGTTAATTTGGGGTTTAAAATGGGCAGCACGGACTCGTTGGGCCGGAATGGCCTGTTACCACGCTGTAAATAGAAATTTTAAAAAAAGTTTGATGAGAGGATTTGGAGTAATAATAGAACAACTTTTGCTTTATGCTCCCTGCAGTACCCTATTTGACTTTTTGATTGAATGAAGCAAGTTGCTGATGCAGATTTGTTGGTGCCTTCTACTACTGTTTTTTTTGGCACATGTTCTTGTTTTAAATCAATAAAGGATGGTCAGCCATGACTTTCCTCACAGCTGTAACTGCTACACACCACTGTTGATTCATCAGTAGTGCTATGAATTCCTGTTTATGCACAAATAAGATTTTAACTACAATTTTGGCAATGTTGGGCAGTGAAATACAGATTTTTTGGCTTTCATTTTTCTAAATTTATTAACTATAAAGGGCTCGTTCTGGTAAATTCAGCACAAACCTTTGACATCCATTGTAAGATTCATTTGCCACTGGAAACAAAGCTGTTGAAATCATTCTCAGCTGCAAGTTTAATGGGAAAAAACAATGTGAATAGAAAACACCCTGTCTCCTTTCCCATTTGTGCTTAGGCCAATTTTTTGGCTAAATTGACCAAAGGGAACATTTCAAACCTAAAATTTATTCCAGATAGAATAGCCAACGATTCGAAATTCCTGAATCCTGAGTTTACAAAAAGACACAAAATGCTTGTGATGTTATACTTCTATATATACACCTTTTTCTTCCAACGGCATGACAATGATTGAAGATTGGGTTACAGTCTGTTTTACTTTAGAATAGATTTGATGCACTGAACAATCTTCTTTTGTTGCAGTGACAATAAACTAGCAACATGAGTTACTGGAAGCAGACAGGCAATAAAGAAATGGCCAAAAAAAATTTTAAAAATAAGCAACAAAAGGAATGGGAGAACAAAGAAAGGAAAAGATGTTCTGAGAAAACATAAAACATAGTAAATAAGCTACAGGAGGCAAGATAAAGTAGCAAGAGTAAAGCAAGATAAGAAAGAAGAACAATGTTGAGAAATTTAAATGAGACACTAAGAATAACAACTGAGGCGTTTTTTTCTAAGTTTGAAATGTAAATAAATTAAGATTAAATAAGCACATTTACATAGTGTTTGTAATAAAATAACAGGTTAATAGATAAAAGTGAGATGATAGCCATGAGAATAGTCGTGCCCTGATTTTCTACTATTAGGTCGAGCTGGCTCGCAATCTGAATTCTTAAGCATTAACAAGCCCAGAGGATGACTTCCACTGACTTTGCAAGTGTAAGATCTTCCTTGCTGGTGAGAGAAGATTACTATGAAATGGAAAGCTTGCTGACAGACTTTTGTCCATAAAATATTTGTCAAGAAGCATAGTATTCAACAAAGGAGTAGTTCTCATAGGGCTGCTACCTACCATTAAAGGACAAAGAAAGAAAATGTTGACTGTATAAGAGTGTTTTTATAATTTTATGCCTATGCTTCGGCAGCATGCTTGATTAACCATTATTAGAAAATTGTATACACCAAGTGTTCAGTTTCTCCATGGGCCTTGCTGGCTGTTGAGAGTTCCAGCCTGGAGCAGAGTGCTAATAATCTACATCCTCTGTTTGCAATGGTACAGTTAAAATACATGCACAGTATATGAGTTCGAATGTGTGAAAGAATTGGAGATTCTACTAGTGAAGAGAAAACAAAGAAAGATGGTCCTGTTTGAGGCCTGAAGTCACACTAATTATTGCAGATGAAACCCAAGTTGTTCAGGTGTAAGATCATCCAGTTTAATGGAATACTTGGACTTTCATTCATCAAGTGAATTTATGCTCCTCAAGGACACAGATTTTTTCATTTTTCTAATTCTAACCTTTGATAACTACTTAAGTTCAGCCTTAGAACTTCAAATTGTTTATATTTACTTGTTTTCTTTCTGCCTATAGGTACTGGAGATATAATGAAGAAACACATGTGGTAGACAGTGGTTATCCCAAATCTATTTCAATATGGAAAGGAATTCCTGAATCTCCGCAAGGAGCCTTTGTAAGCAAGGAAAGTGGTATGTGCAAATAAAGGCTTGATTGGCTGCTTTGGTTTTTACCTTGTTCAAACTTGTGCATTACTGTAAATCTGATTCAAAGTTTCAGGTAACTGATGTTTAAAATCATAAATATGGTAATGAAGATATTGCAGTAGTCTTCAAAAAAATCCTTGACTTTTACTTTAACTTCTACCAATTATTTTGATTAAAAATTTAGCACTGAAAGTTAAGGATGGACTTTGTAAAGCCGTACCCCTCTTAGCCATAAGTCCCAGGTAAGCCTGAAACAGGCTTGAGATCAACATAATCTGAATAGATGGAGCTCTTGAATTTTAAGGCTTCAAATTTGCACTTCCTGTCTTCTTGTATCAATATGTTAGTTGGGTGACTGATTCCAGCAGCTTAACCTTTAACACATACTTCCTTCCACAGAAATGCAGATAAGTGCACAGAAACTTATTTGGGCTCCATTACACATACACAATGATCTTGGCTGATTTTCTTCATAATGCTGTTATACATTCAAGTGTCAAAGAAAGAAAAAATCCATCTCAAAGTATCCAGCATTCAAGTCCTCTCACAGTATGATGTTTTGCCACATGTATCTATTCTGTTCATCAATATGATCGCACATTTTCCTGATACTTGTCTTTCCAGCTTGTTCTTACTTATTCATGCTAAGTTTTCAATCTCTGATTCTTCTTTAAAATTTACATTAAAATTTTAGGAACAGTAGAAGTAGTTCTACACTCCAGTATTCCCATTGTGGAATGACATAAAAAGGAATACATATCGGGAAATTTTGGAGCCCATTCAATAGATGCTAAATTCAATGCTTTAGAATTCCCTCCCTAAATCTCTTTGCCGCTCTTCCTTTAAAACCCTCCTTTCAATTAATCTATTTGACCAGCCTTAGATTATCCCTCCTGATCTCTTTTTTGGCTCGGCATCCATTTTCTCAATTTTGCCTTGGAATATGTTTTTTTATGTTAAACTATATGAATGTATGTATATTGGACATAAACAGGACACATTTTGTTTGAGTCTTCTGAGCTATACTTCCTGTAAACAATGATCTAAGCTGGACATTTGGCATTGTAGAATTACCCTGATATTTTATCTTCCTCTTGGATGACTTTCACCTCATTGTCAGAACTGTTCCACAGTTAAGTTGTCTGCTGCAATTTTCCAGAAAGATTGCTTCTGTTTACATTTCCAGCTTCTTCCATTGGAAAGTTCATTTAATTCCTGGCCCCTCATGCGTCCCCTTACCCCTCATCGTCCCTCACTCCTCTGAGACCTCTCTTCCTCCCACCCCACTTTCTCTGTACTCCTCCAACCCTCTACCCTCCCATAACCCCAGCTCCAACCCCTGCCGTGTCTTCACTATCCTCTCTGACCTTCCCCTCTCTGAGGTACAACATTCTGTCCTCAGCAGGAGCCTTATCTTCATCCCCCTATGCCCGCACCCCAATGTGTTCTGTGCCCACAATGATGCCAAGCTCTTCTTCCATTGCCTCCATCTCTGGGCCTACTTCTTTGCCAAGCGTTCCCCACTGATGACACCTCCTCCTGCCTTAAGCCCTCATCCTCTTGGATACCCCACTCTAGCCTTCTGCCCACTCTGGATCTTTTCATCTCTAACTGCCAATGGGACATTAACCATCTCAACTTCACCACTCCCCTCACCTATTCCAACCTCACTCCCTTTGAACGCAATTCTCTCCACTCTCTCCGCATCAATCCCAACCTCACCATCAAACCCACAGACAAAGGTGGTGACGTTGTTGTCTGGCGGACTGATCTCTACCTTGCCGAGGCCAGATAGCAGCTCTCAGACACCCCTGAACTTACCCCTGAAGCAGGACCCCACTGAGAAGCATCGGGCCACTGTCTCCCATCACCTACTTCATCACCTCCAGAGATCTCCCCTCTACAGCCTCCAATCTCATTGTTCCCCAACCCTGTACTGCCCGTTCCTACCTCCTACCCAAGATCCACAAACCTAACTACCCCAGTAGGCCCATTGTTTCTGCCTGTTCCTGCTCCACTGAACTGGTGTCCTTGTATCTCAACTCCATTTTGTCCCCCTTGGTTCAGTCCTTTCCCACCTACATCCGTGACACTTCACATGCTGTCCACCACTTCAACAACTTTCAGTTCCCCGGCCCTGACTGCCTCATTTTCACCATGGACGTCCAGTCCCTGTGCATTTCTATCCCCCATCAGGAAGGCCTCAACCTTGGCTCCATCTGCCGTAACAGTCAGGATCTCCCAGTGGCCAGCCATTTTGATTCTACTTCTCATTCCCACACTGACATGTCTGTCCATGACCTCCTCTACTGCCAAGCTGAGGCTGGCCACAAATTAGAGGAACAACATCTTATATTCCGTCTTGGTAGTCTCCAACCTGATAGCATCAACATCGATTTCTCTAACTTTCGGTAACCACTCTCCCCTGTTCCCCTCCCCCTTTGTCTTCCCTTATCCCACTGGCCCCATTACCCCTTCTTTGCCTTCCCCCACCCCCATGACCTGCCCATCACACACACCTTCCTCCCTCTGGTTCCTCACCTCCTTCTCTTTTTTCCATATTCAGATTCCATCTTCTTCAGCCCTTTGCCTCTTCCACCTATCACCTCCCAACTTCTCTCATCTTTCCCACTTACCCCCCTCCCCCACCTATCTTCCCCCTCTCCCCTGGATTCACCTATCACCTTCCAGCTCGTGCTCCTCCACCTCTCCCCACCATTTTATTCTGGCTTCTGCCCTCTTTCTTTCAGTCCTGTTGAAGAGTCTCGGCCCAAAACATCGATTGTTCATTTCCCTCCATAGGTGATGACTGACCTACTGAGTTCCTCCAGCATTTTTGTTGTGTGTTGCTCCAGATTTCCAGCATCTGTAGTCTTTCTTGTGCCTTCCTTTAATTCAATGCTTTTCAGAATTTGTTCATTTAGTATTAAACGAATATTAAGAACCATTAAACTGATTATCTGAAGAGGTTGGATTTGGTAGATGTAAATGCCTCTAACTTCACTCACCAAAAAAATTACCCAATTCAACTTGAACACGGTGAAAGAATCTACCTCTATGTGGGATGAATCTACCTCTATGTGGGAGTCACCCATATATTTATTTTCCTGTGTAGTCCCAAGTTTCTTTTCAATTTCTCTTTTTTGAAGACTGAACCCTTGTCCTCCTAGATGATGCAATTTTGTTACGACAAATAATATTTTAAGAACAGCTTATCCATTTTCTGAAGATTATTACAACTTCTACAAAGTTCTCCCATGCCTTGTTTCTTTCGATGCAAAAGTTCAGTTTTCTTGGTAAATTCTCAAACTTCTACTTTCCAAAGGATTAACTTATTTATTTTTCTCTATACACTCTTTCCAAAGTCAGATTGTTCTTTCAAATTTCATAATTTCAAATAATGTTTAAAATGAGGCTAATCTAGTGTTTGAGGCAAGCTTAGTAATAGCCATTCTAACCTATACAGAAAACACAACAAAACACAGCTGTATCAAGAGAAGTAACCTTCTCAATTTTTGTCAAAAAATGAGGTTTTGGGAGGGTTTTATAGAAATAAGGCAGAAAGTGGAAGGTAAAGAGAATGGAATCTGGTAAATGAAAGCAAAGGCATTAATGATGAGCAAAAGTGGAGAGGTGGGGTTGGAGGGTGGGCTAGAAGAGGTACAAGTGGAAAGATCGAGAGTAAGTTGGTGAGGTGATAATGATGAGAAAGTTGAACAGTGCAGTGCAGGACAGAAATTATTGATGGAATGATTAAAGATATATGTTGGAATCAAGTTTGCAGGTGACAAGAACAGGGAGGTAAAATATAGAAACATAGGAGCAGGAATAGGGCATTCAGGTCTTTGAACATGCTTCATCATTCAGTACAATCATAGTTGATCCTCTTTCTCAAAACCATATTCCTGCTCACTCCCCATATTCCTTACTGGCTTTTGTGTCTAGAAATCTATCCATCTCCTTTTTAAATATACTCAGCAAGTAGGCCTCCATAGCCTTCTGTGGTAGAGAATTCCACATGTGCACACTCTGTGAAAAAATTTCTATGCCATCATGAGATTTTGATTCCAAGATCTTAGACTCCCCAACCAGTGGAAGCTTCCCTATTTGCAGTCTTTCAAGCCTTGTCAGAATTGTATATGTTTCAATGAGATGTCCTCTCCATCTTCTAAACTTTAGTGAATACAGGCCTAGTCAACCCAATCTCTCCTCAGACAACAGTTGTACCATTTCAGGAAATAGTCGGGCAATCTTTGTTGCAAGTATATCCTTTCTTATGTAAAGAGACCTAAACTATACACAGTGTTCCAGGTGTGGCCTCAACAAGGGCTTGGATAATTGTAACAAGGACATCCTTGCTCTTATATTCAAAATCTCTTAAAATGAAGATCAACATACCATTTGCCTTCTTAACTGCTGGCTGCATCTGCATGTTTGCTTTCAGTGACTGGTGCACAAGGACACACAGATCCTTTTGTACATTAACGTTTCCCAATCTATTACCATTGAAGAAATATTTTACCTTCCTATTCTTTTTTCCTATCAAAATGGATAACTTCACATTTAACCACATTATACTCCATCTGCCATGTATTTGCCCTCTCTCGTTATCCAAGTCACCTTGGAACATTTCGCAATTCACAATCCCACATAGTTTTGTATCAATAGTAAAAAGAAATATTGCATTTGATTCTTTCATCAAAATATTTGATATCTATTACGAATAGCTAGAGCCCTAATAATCATTAATCCTAATAATCACCACATGCCACCATGAAAAAGATGCATTTATCCCTATTTTCTCTTTCCGGTCTATCAACTAATTTTCAATCCATACCAATATAATGTATTATCTCTAATCTCATGTACTTTAATTTTGGACACTGACCACTTATGTGGAAATTTATCAAAGGACTTCTGAAAATATACCGCATCCACAGGTCCCATTAGCTGTTCTGCTAGAAACATCCTCAAAAAAAGTCAAATAGTTTTGTTAAACACAAATTCTGTTTCATAAATCCATGTTGACTTTGTATGATTCATAAATCCATGTTGACTTCATTGTTCATTCTTTCCAAGTATCTAGTGTTACGAACCAGCAACAAAAGAAACACACCAAGTCATGATTCAGTGTTAAAAACTACTTTAGCAATAACTACTTATGATAATAAGAAAAATAAAAGTAAAAATGTTAGAATGTTAGAAGTAAAAATGTTAAACCTTGAACATTAACCCCAAAACTAAACTCGTGTGTGTGCGGCAAAGTCCCAAACTCCAAGTCCAGGAATGGTTATTAAAATTCAGTTCAGCAAGCCGTAAGGTGAAACATGAGCAAAGGCTTCTCCAACAACCACCGTTGTCTGAAGATAAAACGTAGATGCAAAGGACACAGAGAGAGTAATTATGAAATCCAAATGTTCCACGATGGAACCCAAACGACACCTCAGTGTTTACTCGGTAGTGACTTCCTCACCCCGAAAAGCATCTGAATCGTGGTCGTCCACACAAATACCTGTTTCCCTCTGCAGGTCAGCAACAAAGTGAACTCCACCGGATTACTCCCAATTTCCATACGTAGATTGTAGTAACAGACACAGTTATTATTTCTCATCCATCGATAGAGAAAACTAGCAGGCTGGTGTCTCTCTCTCTTTTCTCTCTCTCTCTGCTCTGACTGACTACGACTGACTTTGTCAACAACGTCATTACGTCCTTTATCTTCTGTTGGCGTAAGCGCGCCACACAAACACACACACACACACACACACACACACACACACACACACACACACACACACACAAAATGCTCTATCTTAAAGGGACATTCACCTAGTCTGTAACACTAGTTTCCAAGTGCCTTTCATAATAGACTCCAGCATTTTCACTACTATTGATGTTAGGCTAACCTAATTTGTAGCTCCCTTTCTTCTCAATACCCTCCATTTTGAATGAGGTTACATTTGTCACCTTCCATTCGTAGGAACCATTCCATAATATAGAGAATTCTGGAAGTAGGCAACCAAAGCATCCACTATTGCCATGGCTATCTCTCTTGATACTCTAGGGTGCTGGTTATCAAATTCTATGGATTTATCAGCTATCTGTCCAATTTCCCAGCACTTTTGTTTACTAAGTTCCTTTCACTCTTTTCATAGACTTTTGGTACCCTTGCACTTCTGGGATGGTATTTGCATCCCCATCTGTGAAGGTGGGTTTCAGTGGTGGATAAGCCAAGATAGAAACAAAGATGGGCAATGGCACTGAAGTGCAACTACGCACTCTTTAAGGTGATAAGTCTGTAGAGTTCTTTTATGACAACATGATAGGAAGAGAAGACGGTAACCTTAAGATAAAAGTATCCACCAAACAGAAGTCTTAGAAAGATAAAATATCTTTATTAGTCACATGTACATCGAAACACACAGTGAAATGCATCTTTTGCGTAGAGTCTTGGGGACAGCCCGCAAGCGTTGCCACGCTTCCGGCACCAGTAGCAGGCTTATCTAATTAGTTCAAAGTGTGGCAAATCAGCAGTTTGAGGCCAGTTTCTCCAATGAGCAGGACTTTTTATAGTCAGTGAGTCATAAAGCACAGAAACAGGCCCTTCAGCCTAACTGGTCCATGTCGACCACAGCATCCTCCTTGCAAGTCCCAGTTGCCCGCATTCAACTCATAACCCTCCAAGCCCCTCTCCTCCATGTACCCATCCAAATGTCTCCTAAATGTTGCACTTATACCTGCCTTGACCACTTCCTGAGGCAGCTCATTCCAGGAACTCACTACCCTCTGTGTAAAGAACCTACCTCTCTGGTCTCTTTTAACTCTTTCCCCTCGTATCTTGTATCTGTGCCCTCTAGTTATGGACTCCCCAACCCTGGGGAAAAGACTATGACCATCCACCTTATCCATACCACTCATGATTTTATAAACCTATGAGGTCACCCCTCATTCTCCTATGCTCCAAGGAATAAAGATCCAGCATGGCCAAGCTCTTCCTATAACTCAGGCCCTCAAGTCCAGGCAGCATCCTCATAAATCTCTTCTGCACCCTCTCCAGCTTGACAATGTCTTTCTTATAACAGGATGACCAAAACTGTACACAATACTCCAAATGCGGCCTCACCAATGACTTATATAACTGCAACATAATGTCCCTATTCCTAAATTCGATGTCCTGACTGATGAAGGCCAGCATGCTAAATGCCTTCTTCACCATCCTGTCTACTTGCACGGCCATTTTCAGGTCCCTCTTCTCCCAGGTCCCCCTGTTCCACAACACTTGTCAGTGCCCTGCCTTTCACTGTATAAGTCCTGCCCTGGTTTGAATGTCCAAAATGCATCACCTCACACTTAACTAAGTTGAAATCATTTGCCATTCCTCAGCACATTTCCCTACTGATCAAGGTCTCTTTGCAATTCATTATAACCCGCTTCACTAACAACAAGACCCCCCAATATAGTACTATCAGCAAACTTGCTAATTGTGCCATGTACACTCTTATCCAAATTATTTACATAAATAATGAGTAACAGAGGTCCCAACACTGACCCCAGGGCACCTCACTATTCAGTCGGAGAATTGACTTTCAACCATCACCCTCTGCTTCTTATCATTAAGCCAATTCTGAATCCACCTCGCTAGTTCCCCCTGGATCCCATGTCACCTAACATTCCAGATCAGCCTGACATGCGGGACCTTGTCAAAGGCCTCACTAAAGTCCATGTAGACAACATCCACTGCCCTACCTTCATCTATCCCCTTAGCTACCTCTTCGAGAAACTCCAAAAGATTCGTCAGGCATGCACAAAACCATGTTGACTATTCCCAATCAGGCCTTGACTGTTCAAGTAATTGTGGATCTTGTCCCTCAGAATTGCCTCCAGTAACTTCCCTACAATGGAAGTCAGGCTCACCGGCCTGTAGTTCCCTGGCCTGTCCTTGCTACCCTTCTTGGACAATGGAACAACAGGGCTGCCCTGAGATGACAATCTCTGGAGTACAGATTGACCTTATGACTTAGAGGTAAAAGTGTCCCCATTAAAACTGATCTTGATGTTTCTTTGGTTCACCTGGTATTGCATACAATGCAAAATATTGCTGCACTTTGACATTGGTGCAGACATAGAATGTAAAAAGATATATTAGGTAGCTAATTAATAACTAAATATTTTTAACCAATAAGTAATAAATGTATATCAAAAGATAATTCTTAAGGGACTTATATACCATATTCACTCAGAGCTGGCCCTAGACTCTCCTAGAGTGGACTCATATGATGTACCTTTATACAGTTCAGTGCACAAGGCACAAGGGTTATTGTGAAAGCATGTCAACGATCATGTAGATGACTCCCCTCTCTCATATATGGGCATTACAACAATCTGCTTATTGTCTAGACTGTTCCATACTGGAGTAGTCAAACTGGCTTGAGTGATCAATATTTTCTCTTGTGCTACTGTATCCATAGTAACTACCCTAGCTACCATAAATGATGTAATTCAATTTCCACTTAAAAGTATACTGTCTATATGAATGCAGTTAACTATACCTGATCAGGCATTTTGTATTTACATATAAGTATCTCTACTTCAAGATTCTAACCCTGCTCTCCCTGCCCCTCCTGTCTAGAAACACTTAATAGGACTTAGGGATCTGGGTGTCCTTGTGCCCCAGTCACTGAAAGTAAACACATAAGCACAACGAACAATTAAGAAGCAAATAGTGTATTGGCATTCATTCCCAAAGGTTTGGTATATTAATTAAACCATTATGCTTTTTGTACCTGTCAAACTATCCTAACTCAGACATTTTCTTACTGTTATTCGTAAAATCCATAACAGACTAATCCACATTCTTTTTCCTGTTTTGATTCCCTACTTGTCCCTCAATCCAGGTGCTCACATTATTTTGAGGAAATTTTGAGCTTCTAAGAAGCCAAGCTTCACATGGATATTGAAGCCTAGTTTCTTAGGAACTGAAATATTATGACTGTAAATCCAAACAAGAAGCTCTTTAACAGTAGAAAAACGAATCAGATTGGAATCCTAAACAGATGTTTGCTGTCTCCTCCACCCACAGCAAACGTGCACAGATCAGCCTTGAAACAGCATGTGCAAAAAAAAGGGTTTTACATCATGTTAGATACAATACCTCTAAAGGAGTAGCAAATCCTAAACAAGAATTTAAGCATACTTTATCTTGGCCTTTCTTCTGATACTAGCAAACTCGCAGCCAGGTAAAAGGGACCTGAATGATTAACTTGACTTGGCTGCTGACTTCCCTTTGAGTCATAGAGCATGGAAATGGGTCCTTCAGACCAGTTAGTCCATGGTGGCCATCAAGCATCCAACTACACTCATCCAACACCAATCCCACTTTATTCTCCCCACATTCCCATCAACTCCCCACCAGATTCTACCATTCACCTACAACAGTGCCAATTTACAGTGGCTAATTAACCTACCAACCTGCACATCTTTGGGATGTGGGAGCAAACCAGAGCACCTAGAGGAATCCACACAGTCACAGGAAGAATATGCAAACTCCACACAAACTGCACCAGACCTCAGGATCGAACCCGGGTTTCTGGAGCTGTGAGGCAGCAGCTCTACTAGCTTCCTCACTGTGTTGCCTTCATGTGGCTGTTTCTAGAATGAAGATCCAAATGGGCTTGCCTCCTGTGATGCACTATCTCCAGCTAGTCAGCATTAAAAGGAGCTTTGTTAATCACGTCTCCACTGTGCCACCATGAAGATCAAATCTGTTCTATGACCACAGACACATCTCATCCTTTCATGACATCTTATTTCTAATCACATTTTGCACCATCCAGGAAGGCATACAAGTTGCTAACCCCTCTGAATGGTAGTTTTTTAAATCTACACTGTTATGTTTTACAGCTATTGAGGTAGCTAGCAAGCACCTCTCAGAGCTGGCGTGTTGTGAAAGGAATCAGTTTACATTTAACTTTTTAGATTCTTTGTTTTAGTTAGCCCTATAAAGCCCTCTTTCTTTTGAGCACAGAGTTCTGACCATACAGCTTGTTCAAAGTGCTGACTTTCCTCTTTCAGTTATCAATTGGCCTGTTGTATACTTTCAACAGCTTCAGTATCTTTTGAGTTAATGCTTATTATGTTAACCCATGAGACTGACTAACTCTGGTTTTAAATTTCCAGGGTATACATTTTTTTACAAAGGAAAAGAATACTGGAAATTCAATAACCATAAACTCAGGGTGGAGCCTAATTATCCAAGATCAATACTTAAAGAATGGATGGGATGTGATCGAACTAAGACAGGAGACAACGACAGACATGATACACATGATGATGTTGACATTGTGATTAAAATTGATAATACTTCTAGCACTGTGAATGCCATAGCCATTGTTATCCCTTGCACTCTGGCATTGTGTTTTCTGGTATTAATTTACACAGTGGTTCAATTTAAGAGGAAAGGAACGCCACGCCACATACTATACTGCAAGCGGTCCATGCAAGAATGGGTGTGATTGTAGCAAAAGGAAGCAACATGAAATTTCAAAAAGTGGGCAGTAACGCTGGAACCCAGCAATGAGCAGGCATTGTCTCTGCCTGAGACACATGAATCATGGCTGATTTTCTCAGAGTCGTCTGTTCTGAGCATGAGTGGAGATTATAAAAAAGAGAGAGGGGAAAGCTTTTATAATACACGGTATCACCTGTATTTCAGTCCTTTGTCTTTCTTTGGTGCGTCATTCCGTATAGGCCTTTTATCTGCAAGCTTGATGCCCTAGTGGATTTTGACTCCAGGTTAAACAAATGGAAAACCAAGAAATACTTCTCAAGACTGGTACTGGTGAATTGATTTCTTCCTTATTTTGGAGCAGCCTTTGAGAACACTTCTGGTGACTTAATCTTTTCTCTGGGCCAGGAATACCCTTGAAATTTTGCATTCATTTTCCAAAGTGGATCACTGTCTATCTAATGAGGAAATATTGCTGCATTTGATCCTTTTATGTACCAGACCAGGATTATAAAATATAGAAAATTGGATTGTTTCAGTAACAGGGGCCAAAATATCTGCAATATTGTTAATAGCCTTAAATATATTTTTCATCTTTGTTTTGTTAAAGCTATTCTGAGTAAAATCAATGTGTCGGATTTTTCAATTGCTATTGTACACAGATTTCAATTCAGAAAATGTAGAATTACAGTTAACAAGTTCCTATAGATTGGTTTTCAAGCTGCCATGCACAGGAGTTGTTCAAACTTCTATGAACCCATCAAGAGGGAATATTTTTAGCATCGATAATTAGGAATTGTAGAATGAGAAAAATGCATTCGTTGGGAAAAAACTAACAGTGAAGTGACTTCTACCTGAAATTGCTACCAGAATGACAGATATATATATATATACATATATATATTATATAATGATATGGATGAATTCATAATTGGTTGAAGAGGTGTGCATTAATGGACTACATACAATCAAAAGTGAGGTTGCTTTCTCAGCTGATTGTATCTTAATGCTCATCTGATATTTTTAACTAGGGATATTACATAAGAAGATGCTTGTTGATTGTCACAGAGATTAGTCTAATCTGGGCATGTCTTAATTGCCAATGACCCCCTGCATTTTCAATATTTATTGCTATTATATAAAGACTGGGCCTCCAGACAATAGCAGTGCAGCACAGCACCATCAGCATTCAGTATTAAGTGCATTAAGTGTACAAATAACAATTTACCATGTTACAGTGTTTAAAGTTACTCTTGCATTAACAGACAGGTAGAAACTGTAGAAGCCCACATTTGAATAAATTCTGTTTGAAGTTCTGTATGTCTTCACAGTCGAGTTTTGGATCAGTGCAATATCTTTGTACATTAAAATTTCTACATTTCACTCTCCACTCCCATTGTATGAAGACCAGAAACTCACTTCACTTTGCTCTGCAGCAGAGGTCATGAGGACAGAAAATATTTTTAAAAATTCAGCAATGGGTGATTCATTAGGCAAAAAGAAATCAGACATGGGCTTCTTTCAACTTCTACCTTAGAATAACAGTTATTGTGTTTTGATGTAGCTTTAATTACACCTAAAGAAAATTCTTTTCCCCCAAGGCTCAGTGACTGAATGAAATTTTGGATGCTTTTAACGGCTGCTTCCCCTGGGGGCCAAATTTGTCAATGGGCCGTGCACTGATGCAACAAACTAATATGTAACTCACAGAAATCAGAGCTTGTGTTTGTTTGGAAGTATGAGATAGAAGTGTTTTTTTAAACATACTTAAGGGTTTGCCTTTAATGTTAGTTCAATACTGTTTCAGACTATTACAATCTCTGAACATTTTAAATGTCTTAATTTAGAAAATGTTACTGTTCTTCATCTTTAAATTGTTTTCACTTTCTTCCTGTCTCTAGTTGCTGACCTTTAGCTGCCAACTATAAAAACAATTAACAGGAATGAAAACTAAATTGACATAATTGACTGGACCTATTATTTCCTGTTATTACCTACAGTTAAACATAATTGTACTTTTCAGTATGATCTACAGAATTGGAGTAATCACAATGCAGTTTATGGATGATCAAAGACATCTTCAAAGGGTTTGTTTGAACAAATGTTCTTTCCGTTGTAATTAGTTTTACACTTTTTTTGCGGTAATTCCAGCTGGCCATTTTATTTGACTTTTGTAAACCGCTAAAACAAGTGACTTGCAGAACAGCTTGATAGTAAGTGATTTTATTATTGGCAGATACAGATGGATTTTGTGTTGATATTCAGGGAAAGTCAACCTATTTTCCCCAAAACATGAGTTGTTACCATTTATTACTTTACCAGTTCATTGCATGGTCCTAGTGAATATAATATACTGAACTGGGATAGAAGTGACTTTCTTTAGGCTCTTCCAAATTAGTGATTGCTCGGAGGACAATGGTGGTCAAGGTAGGAGGAGAGTTTTACTCCATATATGAACATAGCTCATCATAGGTAATGGATTATTTATGTTTACATTTTCCTGCTAGAACCCTTTGACTGCTATGGGTGGTCATAATTAAACATACATCATGTTCAAATCAACACATCTGTTGCCTCACACACAACCATGGCAATCAAAGAGTTAAGGGCTGTGCAGTAACTGTTTTGTATTTATTGATTCATATTTATTTTCAGATTGTTCTTATTGTCAGCTGTAAGTGTCTTTTCTTGGGAAGGCTTTTTATACTATTATATATCTTATGTATTCAGCATCACTGTTTCACCATGTTGTATTAAAAAAGGAAAAAACTGTCAATAAATAGGAATCCAGACAAAATTCTTGGTGGAATTCTTTTGTCAATCAAGTTGGGGTCCAAGCACAGAGCCCTGCAGTATCCCACTAGTCGCCACCTGCCCTTCATAAGAGGACCAACCTTTATCTTTCTGCCAACCAGTTCTCTATCCCTGTCAGTATATGACCCCAATCCCATGTGTTTTAATGATGTATATTAATCTTTTATATACTGTACATACAAGATCATAAAGGGACATGGCAGAGTAGATGTTGAGGTGTTTCCATTAGTGGGAGATTCTTGAATGAGGGGACATAGTTCTAAGATAATCTTTCCAAACCAAGGTGCCTAGGAATTTCTCCTCACAGAGGGTAGTGAAACTCTGGAATTCTCTACTCTCAAGGGTTGTGGGGCCCAGATCACTGGAAATAATTACAGAGTGATTTTTTTGTTTGGTCAGGGAATTGAGAGCTTGGGGATACTAGCACAGAAAAGGAATTGAGGCTTGGGGTAGATTGGCCATCATCATATTGAATGGTGGTGCATGCTTGAGGGGCCAGGAAGCTTCCTTCTGCTACTATTTTCTTCTGCTTTTATGTATTTGTGAGTCCAACATTTGGAAGCATCTGCAGAAACAATAAAGTGGTGCAGCAGAAGCATGCTGGGCCCATAACCCAGAGGTCGATGGATCAAAACCATCCCCTGCTATTCTTCAACTGAAGATTTTGGGCAGGCACAGTAGTGTAGCAGTTAACATGACGCTATTACAGCACCAGCAACCCAGGTTCAATTCTGGCCACCATGTCAGGATTTTGTCCATTCTCCCAGTATCTGCATGGGTTTCCTCCAGGTGCTCCAGTTTCCTCCCACATTCCAAAGACGTATGTGTTAGAAAGTTGTGCATATGCTATGTTGGCACCAGAAGTGTAGTAACACTTGTGGGCTGTCTCCAGGATGCTATGCAAAAGATGCATTTCACTGTGTTTTGATGTACATGTGACTAATAAAGATATCTTGTATCTTAAAGTCTTAAGTTACATACTTAACCCTTGATATGGTTCTCTCTCAAACCATTTGAACTGTATCCAAACCTGATCATGACCACAACCCCCAACTCCTTCATCACAAGACCTTGACTCCAAGTCACTATCTACTAACATGACAATCCCAGCAGCCAATCAAAAACTCACATCCCCCCACATACACCCACCCATCCATCCACCCACCCCCACCCCCACACATACACACACCCATCCACCCCCATACCCCCCCCCAACAATGCCTTAACCTGACCATCAACTGCCAACAATCTGATTCCCCACCATCTGATATTCTAGTCCTTTCCCCCAACCTTTCACCTCTCAACTCTTACCCTGACAATCCTATCACCTGGACCTCTTCCTATACTTGCAGTGCCACTGAAAAATGAAAGGAAAGACCTTCTTGCATGTTTTCAGTGCAAGGTCTGTATTATTGTGCATTACACCTTGGGCCATATATGTAATTGAATTTTACAGCAGCAATCCTACAAAGCATGCCTGGACTTATTACATTTCACTAGTTTTAACATCTTTCCCAGCAAAGAAGAATGTCTATGCCATGATAACCACATTACCTTTTAATCTAATTCAAAAATATACTGATAAAATTTAATCTATTTCACAGCCAAGAACAGTGATCACAGATTTCATTGCATGAGTGGTATAATTAAATCAAGAACCATTATCAAACAAATATGAAACTTCACAAATTCGTTCATGATGATTCCAGGCCCAATCTTTGTAGTCTTGCAATCTTAATATGGAACCAGGAAGGGCAAAAATTAATTTAAAATGATTATTGACTAAATGAAAAACTGGATGCAGTTTTCAACCAATCCAGCCAATTTCACAAGGTGACTTAACAGTCACAAGGCCCCCGATCTTTGTAAACAATGGGTTTGGTGAACATAATGTCTTGATAATGACTGTTGAGCACCCTAATGAACATTGGCACTTTAACAGATTCGTGCCAGCTTCAAGTCCCATTCCCCACAGCTTCTGTTTTTGGGACATAACATAAATGCTACCCACTGAGTTCAATTTCTATTGATTTACAGTAATGCTCATTGAGAATGATGAATTTTTAAACTGATGAAACCATCCCACCTACACCAGTACCCAGTGGGAACCAGGATGAGCTGTACCTTTGCACCCACTGCATAGAATTGAGGCAGATTAGTACCTTCACCAGTTACTACTTCTCCTGGGGACCACCATTGGTAAAGTGTTGATGGATCCAAAGAAACAGTAGTAACAATCTACGACTCCCATGAAGGGAGGGGGCCACATCTTTTCATTTGCCTCCAGCACTTCTCTGCTGATAACTCTGATCACAGACATCATCTTCAATGGGATAGATTAGGGGCACCACTGGAGGTCTTGCAGAATCTTTTCCACTACAGCAGCATTGCTCTTTGGGTCAATGGTCAGCAACCCCTGGAAGAAAGCAGATGATCCTCAAACCAGAGGAATGGATGTGATCCAGGTCATGGATGAATGTCCCACTCCAGTGGTGTTCTGCTCATTAAAAGAAAAGAGTCTTTGTCTAGAACGAGGCATTTCCATGTAAAAATGTGTTACAGCAAACCAAGTACATTTGTAACAGTGAGGTGCACTGCTGGGAGAAGGAGATCTAGAGGACCATCAGCCACATGAATAGTGCAGCTTGCAATAACAGAAAATTTACAACATGGGAATCATCTTAACTTATTTCAAATGTAAAGTTAAATATGAGAAATAAAGCAGACTTGGAATCTATTTATGGCACTCACATTTGTTGTGTCTGATTGACTATTATAATCCCAGACAGTGAAACATCTTATTGGGCACAGAAAATTGAAATTTTAAACCATGACACACTGAAAGACAAGTATCACAGTGGGGGAGTGTCATCGAGTTACATAAACATACAGCATGGAAACAAGGTCTTTGTCCTAACTTGGCCCTGCCAACTGTTACCTGGCAAGCTGGTCCCATCTACTGGCATCTGGCCCATAGCCCTCTAAACATCTCCTATCCATGTATTTATCTAGATGACTTTTAAGTAGACCACAAGACATTGGAGCAGAATTAGGCCATTTGGCCCATCAAGTCTTCCCTGCCATTTTCCCTCTCAACCCCATTTTCCTACCTTCTCCCCATAACCTTTGATGCCCCTATTAGTCAAGAACCTTTCAACCTCCGCTTCAAATATACCTAATGACTTGTCTTCCACAGCCGTCAGTGGCAATAAATTCCACGGATTCACCACTCTCTGGCTAAAGAAATTCTCTCTTGTTGGTACCTCTATATATTGATTTAGAAAACTTTCCTGAACACATTTGACAAATTCTAACCTATCCGGCCCTTTCAGTGTGGGAGTCCCAGTCAATGTGGAAAGTTAAAATCCCCTACTATTACAACTTTGTTTCTTACATCAGTCTGCTATCTCACAACAGATTTGCTCCTCCAATTCTGACTATTGGGCAGTCTATAATAGAACCCTATTAGTGTGGTCACACTTTTCCCATTCCTCAGCTCTACCCATGTGGCCTCCAGATGAGCCCTGTAGGCTGTCCTGTCTACACAAATGTGATATTTTCCCTGACTAGTAACACCACTCCTCCCCCTTTATCACATCTGAAACAGAACCCCAGAACATCAAGCTGCCAGTCCTGCCCCTCCTGCATCCAAGTCTCACTAATAGCAATGTCATAGCCCCACATGTCAATCCACACCCTAAACTCATCTGCCTTACCTACAATACACCTTGCATTGAAATAAATACACCTGAGAACATTTCTCACATACAAATGTGATCTGTCTATACATGCAGTCCTCACATGACCTTTAACCTCCTCCACATCACTATCTACTCTAGCACTAGTACCCCTCCCCCTGAAAATCTAGTTTAAACCCCCCAGAGCAGCACTAGCAAACCTACCCACAAGTAGGCTAGTCCCCCTCCAGTTCAGGTGCAAACCATCCTGTCAGAACAGGTCCCACCCTCCCTGGAAGGAAGCCCAATTATCCAGAAACATGAAGCCCTCCCTCCTGCACCATCTCCTTAGCCACATATTTAACTGCACTATCTTCCTATTTCTAGCCTCACTAGCACGTGGCACTGGCAGCAATCTTGAGATTGCAACCTCAGAGGTCCTGTCCTTCTACTTTGTCCCTAACTCTATACTCTTCACAGGACCTCCTCCCCCTTCCTAATCCACATCATTGGTGCCTACATGGACCACGACATCTGGCTGCTCACCCTCCCTCCCGAGAATAGCAAGAACCCAATCCAAGATATCACGGACCCTGGCACCAGGGAGGCAACAGACCATCCAGGATTCTCGATCTGTCCCCCTAACTACTGAATCCCCTATCACTACTGCTCTCCTCTTTCCTTTTTGAGCTGAGGGTCCATTGAGTTACATAGACATACAGCATGGATGTGCCAGAGAACCACTACAACTTGTCCCTGGTAGGTCATCCCCACCAGCAGTATCCAAAATGGTATACTTATTGTTGATGGGAACAGCCACAGGTGTGCTCTGCTCTTTCAGTCTATATCCCTTCCCTCTCTCAACAGTCAGCCAGTTACCTGCCTCATGACTTTTAGGGGTGACTATCTCCCTGAAACTATTTCTGCCTCTACCTCACAAATACTCTGAAGTTCATCCAGCTCCAGTTCCCTAACTCAGTTTGTCAGGAGCTGCAGCTGGATACACCTTTTACAGGTGTAGTCATCAGGGACAAGTGTGCCATCCCTGACTTCCCACATACTGCATACAGAGCACACAACTGCCCTAACTGCTTCCTTCATTACCTACTCCTACATTAATTAAATGAACATACCCAGCCTTACCTCACTGGGAACAGTCACAGTCTCAGTCTCAGTCTCAGTCTCAGTCTCAGTCTCAGTCTCAGTCTCAGTCTCAGTCTCAGTCTCAGTCTCAGTCTCAGTCTCAGTCTCAGTCTCAGTCTCAGTCTCAGTCTCAGTCTCAGTCTCAGTCTCAGTCTCAGTCTCAGTCTCAGTCTCAGTCTCAGTCTCAGTCTCAGTCTCAGTCTCAGTCTCAGTCTCAGTCTCAGTCTCAGTCTCAGTCTCAGTCTCAGTCTCAAAGCTCCACTCCTACCCTGAGCCACTCACACACTTCAGTTACCCCTCCTTATATTTGTCCCTGCCAATTATCTCAAGTACTCACGCCTATCAACCACTCTGTTTAACCCTTCAGTTGTCCTCCACTTATTAAGCTTTTTAAATCCTCTCACCGTACCTGAGAGGGACCTGCTGTTCCAATGGCTCCCGGGCCGATTCTGTAAAGGAAAAGCCCACGGAAACACACAAGCTTTTTAAATCCTCTCACCGTACCTAAGAGGGACCTACTGCTCCAACAGCTACCGGGCTCCCCTTATTGCTTTTTCAGTTGCCTTCTGTTGGTTTTTAAAAGCTCCCCAATCCTCTATCTTCCCACTAATTTTTGCAATATTGTATGCTCTCTCTTTGTTTTTATGCTGTCTTTGACTTCCCTTGTCAGCGACGCTTGCCTCATCCTCCCTTTAGAATGCTTCTTCTTTGGGATGAACTGATCCTGCATCTTCCAAATTACTCACAGAATCTCCTGCCATTGCTGCTCCACCGTCATCCCTGCTGGGGTCCCCTTCCAATCAACTTTGGCCAGCTCTTCTCTCATGCCTCTGTAGTTACCTTTACTCAATTGTAATACCAATGCATCTGATTTTCACTTCTCCCTCTCAAACTGCAGGGTGAATTCTATCATATTATGATCACTGTCTCCTGAGGGTTCCTTTACCTTAAGCTCTCTAATCAAATCTGGTTCATTGCACAACACCAAATCCAGAATTGCCTTTTCCCTAGTGGGCTCGACCACAGCTGCTCTAAAAACTCCATCTTGTAGGCATTCTACAAATTCCTTCTCTTGGGATCCAGTGCCAACCTGATTTTCCCAGTGTACCTGTGTATTGAAGTCCCCCATGACCATTGTAACATTGCCTTTCTTACATTCCTTTTCTATCTCCTGTTGTAATTTGTACCCCATATCCTGGCTACTATTCGGAGGCCTCTATATATAACTCTCAACAGGGTCTTTTTACCCTTGGAGTTTCATAACTCTACCCACAAGGATTCTACAACTTCTGATCCTATGCCATTCTTGCTAAGGATTTGATTTCATTTTTTACCAACAGTGCCACCCCACCCCCTCTGTCCACTTGCCTGTCTTTTCAATAGGATGTGTATCCTTGGATGTTTGGCTCCCAGCTGTGATCTTCTTTCAACCATGACTCTGTGATGCCCACAACATCATACCTGCCAACTTCTAACTGCACTGTAAGCTCATCAACCTTATTTCATATACTGCGTGCATTCAAATATAACACCTTCAGTCCTGTATTCACCACCCTTCTTCTCAAATTTGTCTCTATGTTGCCTGAAGTTAAATCCTTATCCCTTTCAAAACTTTCTGTCTTATTCTTTATTCTGGAGACTTCAGTAACCTCTCCTGTACTCTCCTTCCTTTTTACTGTACCCATACTTTTCCAATCGGTTGAAACCACCCCCCTACTATTTAGTTTAAAGCTCTATCCACAGTCCTAGTTATGTAATTTGCCAGGACTCTGGTCCCAGCATGGTTCAGGTGGAGCCCATCCTATCGGAGCAGCTCCCTCCTTCCCCCAAACTGGTTCAAATATTGCTTATGTGCCTACCTCAACCACTATTTCTGGCAGCTCATTCCAAATACACATCACCCTTTGCATGAAGAAGCTGCCCCTGATGTCCCTTTTAAATCTCTTGCCTCTTTTCTTAAACCTATGCCCTCTTGGTTTTAGCACCCCTTGCCTGGGAAAAGGACTATGTGCTTTCACCCTGTCTATGCCCATCATGATTTTATATGCCTCTATCATGCCACCCCTCAATCTCCTATGTTCCAGGGAACAACATCCTAGTCTACACAACCTCTCCTTGTAACTCAAGCCCCAAAGTCCAAGCAACATACTGGTAAATCTTTTCTTCACTCTTTCTAGTTTAATAACATCTTTCCTATGAAAGGGTGACCAAAACTGTAGACAATTCTCCAAGTGCAGCCTCACCAATGTCTTATATAACTGCAACATAACTTCCCAACTCCTGTATTCAGTGCCCTGACTGATGAAGGCCAGCGTGCCAAATGCTTTCTTCACCACTCTTTCTTCCTGTGTCGTCGCTTTCAGAGAACTTGAACTCCTAGGTCCCTCTGTTCCAGAACACGACACAGGGCCCTACCATTCACTGTTTAAGTCCTACCCTGATTTGATCTCCAAAATGCAATACCTCACATTTATTTGGATTGAAAGCCATTTGCCAGTCCTCATCCCACATACCTGGATGATCTAGATCCCCTCCCCCTGTAATTTTTCAAACCCTTCTACACTAACTACAACACCAGCTATTTTAGTATCATCCATAAACTTACTAACCGTGCCTTGTACATTCATATCCAAATCATTTATATAAATTACAAACAACAAAGGTCTCAGTACTGACCCCTGTGGCACACCACTAGACACAGGCCTCCAGTCAGAGAAACAACCCTCGACCATCACCCTCTGCTTCCTACCACTGAGCCAATTATGACTCCAATCCACTATCTCCCCCTGGATCTCATGTCATCTAATCTTCCAGACCAGCCAGCCGTGAGCGATCTTGTCAAAGGCCTTGCTAAAGTCGATATAGACAACATGCACTGCCCTACCCTCATCTACCCTCTTGGTTACCTTCTCGAAGAACTCCAAGTGATTCGTCAGACATGACTTCCCATGCACAATGCTGTGCTGACTGTCCCAAATCAGACCCTGTCTCTCCAAATGTTGGTAGATCCTGCCTGTCCCTCAGCATCCCCTCCAGCAATTTACCCTCCACCAATGTCAAACTCAGTGCCCTATAGTTTCCTGGCTTGTTTTTGCCACCCTTTTTAAAGAATAGTACCACATAAGCCACTTTCCAGTGCTCCAGAACCTCACCTGTGGCCAGAGATGAAGCAGAAATCTCTGCAAGGGCCTCTGTAATTTCTTCTCTAGCTTCCCACAAGGTCTGAGAATGCACCAGGTCAGGCCCTGGACATTTATCCGCCTTAGTGCACTTTAAAGCCTCTAATACTGCCTCCCTGCTAATTCGTATGTGGCCCAAGACATCACCACTCATTTCTGCCATTTCCTTAACTTCCATCATTTTCTCCACAGTAAAAAACTGAAGAGAAATATTCATTAAAAATTTCACCCATTTCCTTTAGTTCCACACAGACGGCCATGTTGATCTTTAAGGGGACCTATTCTCTCCCTAGCCATCCTTTTACTCTTAATATTCCTATTAAATCTCTTGGGATTTTGCTTCACCTTGCCTGTCAGATCCTTCTCACATCCTCTTTCTGCCCTCCTAACCTGTCTTAAGTGCACTCCTGCACTTCTTGCAGTCATCAGGAGATTCACCTGTTCCCAATTGCTTATACGCAGTGTATGCCTCCCTCTTTTTTTTAATCAGAGCCTCAATATCTTTGAGGCAGCATAATAATTATGGAAGTCGTGGAATTCCCAAGTATAAACCTGATGTCATATCTGAGCAACTATGTTAATATATTCACAATGCAGTCCTTTGACCAATTCAGCAACTCTGGATCTGACTTTTCTTATCCAGGTTTTGTGAATTAATTTGTATAAAATTGTTACCAACTAGTATCAAGAGCCTCTGCAAATATGATTGGTAGCATGATAGAAAGAACAGCCACTGAAGTTGATCAACCAAAAAAACCTCTGTTCCTGAATTGCTACATATAACATGTCATATTGTAATTGGATGCTTCTGAAGAGCCCTCAATTAATAGTTAATTAAATTTTACACTTTTAATTTACCTTGAGTTTTGAGTCTATATGCTAAGGTGCACTCTGGTTACCTGCTATTAATAAATTACCAAGTACTCTACTTTCCATACAAGAGTTTCAATTACAGCACAGACATCATACTGCAACAGATATTTATTGATTTTCTATGTTACACCTTGGAATGTAGACATATACACATTTTGTTATGGTAACAAACACGTAGCAACTCTCAAATCAATTTTATAAGATAGATATTTATTTATTTATCACATGTACATCAAAACACACAGTGAAATCCGTCTTATTGTGTTACTGAGAACGTGCTGGGGGCAGCCTGCAAGTGTCGCCACGCTTCCGGCGTCAAAATAGCATGCCTACAACTCCTAACTTGTATGTCTTTGAAATGTAGGAGGAAACTGGAACACCCAGAGGAAACCCACTCAGTCGCAGGGAGAACGTACAAACTCCTTACAGGCAGCGGCAGGAATTGAACCCAGGTCACTGGCACTGTAATAGTGTTACATAAACTGCTACCCTACCGTGCCACCCTTCTATATCATGATCACACCTCAGATATAGAGGCAAATATAGTCACAATAAGTTTAACTCACCTAAGCTTTGTTACAATCAAACTTTGAAAATGGAGTAGAATTTGCAGCCACTACAAAATAGCATAGTTAATACTACTGACCAGGGATTAAATTATAGACATTTGTATTTTTGCTCTAACTCGATTGGCTGAGCATTCTGGCTGAGCTCATGTAAAACATAACTCCCAGAAATTCAAATAGAATCAGAATCAAGTTTATTATCACTGACTTATGTGATGTGAAATTTGTTGATTTGCAGGAGCAGTACAGCACAAAGACACAAAAAACTATAAGTTACAAAATAAATAAATAATGTGACAAAAAAAGAGGTTCATGGACTACTCAGAAATCTGATGGCGGAGGGGAAGAAGCTGTTTCTGAATTGTTGTGTGGGTCTTCAGGCTCCTATACCTCCTCCCTGATGGTAGTAACGAGAAGAGGGCATGTCCTGGATGATGAGGGTCCTTAATGATGGATGCCAAAGAAAATAATACGTAACAGGACTAATAAGTACCATTTCAAATCTTTCTCTGCTAATCCCTACAGCATTTTAGCTCATCCCTAATATTTATATTTCGTGCAAAGGCATGTGAAACTTAGTTACTTTTCTAAAAAATAATTTACTACCAGTTGCAGTATAATGTCTTATTTCAAGTTCAGATACAACTATGGTGAAGTGACAAGCTATCTTGTTATTCCATGAATATAAGTACAAGCTTGGCATTAATTTTCCCTAAGAAGAATGGCTGTTGTATTATTTCAGAAGACAATATTCATTTACATAATAAAGTTAAATATACATTGCATAATTTTTACATCAAAGCTTATATTTGACATAAATTTTATTTTATTTGCAAAATAATGAGGAAAAAAGAAGCAACAAGTGAGGAATTCATTAGTTCATAAAGCATATTCTAAAATGCTGCTGTGCAGAGGACCTACATCAATTTATCTCAGTGCTCTCAAAGCATAATTTTCCCATGCACACCTCGGAGATGTACTTCCACACTCTGCAAACAGCAGTATTATTTTTCCCATTAGAACACGTTGAATAGGAATGCTCTCAGGAGACCTGCACATCTGCAGAGACTGACCAGTGCTAATTGAAATGTTGCCTGCACCTCTTCAAGGGAAGATGACCACTGACTCCAACCACTGCTGTAACTCACCATGGACTCAAAATAGCCAGCTTAGCAAACGCTCAGGAGTAGGAACCTACTTCACTGAGGCAGGTCTAGAAATTTTGATAGAAGAGGCAGACACCTGCAGGGAAGTATTGGATGTAGGAAACCACCAAGAACAGGAATGAAGTGCTATTGGAGGAGGTATTTAAGAGGTGGCCTGATTAATGTACCAAAGATTTGGATTTTCATGAAACCCAAAATCCTGGCAAATCCATGTGTTTGCAACTGCAATTCTCAACTCAAGGTGAAGGAAATGAATTTTCTCCTCTCCTTTGTTGCTAAGCAATTGCAACACCCCATGTTCAACTGGGAAACGTTGCACATATCAGTCACTGTCAGCTGGAACAAGGTTTTGGGTGATAGTCACCGTAACTTCTGTAGTAGAAGAGTCCAACTTCACCTATGTGGCTTGAACTCTGCCTGCATAAATTACCAGATTTCAGTTCACATTGACTTAGGAAACCTTAGCCTCTCATTTAACTACACAACAGACAATTGAAGATAGGCAAAAAGCTCCCAGAATTAGCCTCCCAGTCAGAGCCTTTAGTTCCTCTTCTACTCCCAGCCATGCTTCAATGGGATGTCTACAAAAGCACATAAAATACCCCACAATTAAAGACAAGCAAAATTTTACCACTGACTATCCTTGTAGAACTTCAATATGTCATCATCAACCTGATGAAATCTAATGAATCATCTTCCAAGTCATTTCCCAAGAATCCTACAAAAAGCATTGATCCCATTAAATAGGTCAGTTTGGAGCACATCACTGCTGTTCAGCCATGCTTTCCTGTGCATGGTTTAAACTTGGTGTTAATTACATATGCATGATTCATTTTCACAGAGGAGGTTTTAAAAGAGGATTTCATGTGGATTGATGTCACCTATCCACATTCTTTGAGCTTTGTCCATAGGCATATCATACACCTGGAAATGGTCAGTCAAACATTTCATTAAATGCCAAGAGCGTTATGAGATCATAATCACATTAGCAAATGATTTTATAACAGAAATTGATCACATTGTGCATAAAAAATACACATGCTGCATCGCTGAGTTTCTAGGCCTGTGAATGTGGAACATCTTGCATTGTCAAAATCAAACATACAAGAGGAACAAATGGTAGCAAATGCAAAAGTATGTTTCTGAAGGCCATTGTGATTGTGTCACAGGTCCTCTTCATTTCTCATGAATACTTTGTTTTCCAATCCAGAACCCATAGAGTCATACAGCACGGAAACAAGCCCTCCAGTCCACCATGTCTACACCGACCATCAAACACCACTTACACTAATCTCACACTAATTCCATTTTATTCTTCCCATAGTCCATCAACTTCCCTTAGATTCCACAACATGTTTCGGTGACCAATCCATCAATCAGTCTTTGGCATGTGAGAGGAAATCAGAGCACCCAGATGAAATCCATGTGATCACTGGGAGAACATGAAATCTCCACACAGACAAGATTGAACCTGAGCTGCTGGAGCTCTAAGGTGGCAGCTTTAGCAGCTGCGTGAATATGTCACCAGCTTCAAGTAGGAACCAGAGGTTTTCTCTCTTGCAGGTAAATAGGTATATCTAACAGACTCTATGAAGAAATCTACAGATAGAATAGTAAATAGTGCTTGCTGTAACATGGTCAGGACATTCCTACTTGAGTAAAAACCAAATGCAAAAATGCATAAAATGCCATATCTATTTTTTCAGTGTCAGATTACCCCCAACATGCTGAAAATCCTAGTAGACTGAGCCTGAATTTGAGATAGATGTTAAATGGCATAAACCTGCCAATGACCTACCAGACCCCAAGGAAGGCATTGAATGGACACCATAGATTTTTTCCTTTCAACTTAAGTTTGGATTGGAGTGTATTAGCCTGGTTTGAAGGACATTAATCTGGATTGGAGTGTATTAGCTATAAGGAGTGGTTGGACAAACTTGGATTGTTTTGGAGGCTGAGGGGTGACCTGATAGAAGTAAATAAAATTACAAGAGCCATAGGTATGGTAGATAGTCAGAATCTATATAGCTTTAAGATAGCTTTAAGGTGAGGGAGGCGGTGGGCTGGGGGGTGGGGAAGGAAGTTTAAAGGAGATTTGAAAGGAATGCTTTTTTTACACAGAGTGCTAGGTGCCTGGAATGATAGGGGAGGTGGTAGAAGCAGAAATGAAAGCAACATCTAAGAGGAACTTAGACAGACACATGAACAGGAAGGGAATAGAGGGATACAGACCATGTGCAGGCAGATGGAATTAGTTTAGATTGGCATCATAGTTGGCACAGACAATGTGGGCCGAAGGGCCTTTTCGTGTGCTGTATTAGTCTATGTTCTATGTTCTAACCTATTAACCATGGTTCATGCACATCAGATCTTGCAGATGCAAATTTTGCGTCAGAAGTGCCCACAGTCACAGGTGCCAAAATTGTTATAATATGGTAATTGATGTGAACACAGGCATTTTTGTCATAACTTTTGACACTTGCACTTGCACATGAAATGCTTAAACACTGGAAGAATGCACAAATAGTAGACAACTCATGCTGTCAATCGCTCTGCAAAGCTGCTGTCAAATTCAACCTCATATTTGCGGTTAACATCATCTGTTAAGCATGCACCAAAGATCTAGACTTCAGCAGCCAGAAGATTATATCTGTACCCCTCCTGTACTATTAAAATGGGTCATCTTTGTTTGTTTATTTTTAGGGACGTATTGGTATTGGTTTATTATTGTCACATGTACCAAGATACAGTGAAAAACTTTGTTTTGCATGCCATCCATACAGATCATTTCAAAACATAAGTACATCAAGGTGGTACAAGGGAAAAGCAATAACAGAATACATAATATAGTGTTACAGTTACAGAGAAGGTGCATTGCAGGTACATAATAAGATGCAGGGGCCATGATGAGGTAGATTGTGAGGGCAAGAATTCATCTCTAATGTACAAGAGGTCCATTCTAGAGTCTTATACCAGCAAGAAAGAAGCTGTCCTTAAGCCTGGTGGTACGTGTTTTCAAGCTTTTGTATCTTCTGCCTGATGGAAGGGGGGAGAAGAGAGAATGTCTGGGGTGAGAAGGGTCTTTGATTACGTTGGCTGCTTCTCCAAGGCAGCAAGAAGTGTAGACAAAGTCCATATTGAAAGGTAGTTTGTAAGGACAAATGAGTCATGGGTTGGTTTTTGAAGGGTGGGTGATAATGACAGGGTTAAAGAAGAGGGAGTCATTTTCCTCCCCAGGCAAGAACAGTAACTCACTCTTTTGATAATTATGTCAAGGTTATGTGACAACTAAAAGCTCACTCTGTAAGAAGAACACTAATCCACCATGTTGAAGTATTAACATTAGTGGAAGTCATAAAGAATAAGATCAAAACATATTAACCCAGTGGAAACATTAGCCATGTCACCACTTCCAGCCACTAATTATTAAAACAATCACCTTCCATTCAATTTAAACCACTCAGCTGACTCCATTTTTAATTGCTTTGCTGTAACCATGTTATATCTTTCCACCAGATATGATTAAGTTTCAGCTATTCATTAATGGACTGTGGCACTTTCATTCTGGAAATTCCTCACATGTAAACACAGCAACTAGACATTCACAAAATTTTAATTAGATTTGATTAAAAGAAAACGAACTCTGATGTCCTTAGCCGGTCTGGTCTGTAGGTGACTCTGGACCCACTAGTGTGGTTGACTCTTAACTGCCTCCTCAGTTCAAGGACAATTGGAGATGGACAACATTGCCTGTGGTGACCACATCCCATGAATGATTAAATTTGAAAAAGATGCAAAGGATTTAATAAATTGTTTGAAAATATTTTATTTACATACATTAAATTAATGTTAGGAGATATCTTAGAAGAAAGGTTGAAAATCATTCATAAATAACTATTGGTCATGAACAATTCCTTGGTATTCCAACTGACATATGTTTTCCTTTGATGATAAATTCTCCTTTTGATTACAGTAAATTCGAAGTGTCAATTGTCAAGTAAATTAGGTTTCAATTCACATTTAACAGATTATAAAAAAGGTTTCAGTTCAGTAGGCTACTTGGAAAGATATATATTAAATTACAGATAAATTAATCCAATTGCATTTGAGTAGACCTCTGTTTTATTATGATAATGAAACTGTCAAATTTTACCACAGTGAAGTTATTGTGTCAGTTTCTCTTCCCTCTATTCACATCTCAGTGCCTGCAAGCTGAGAATATAGCTACAGGATCTAGGAGACGTGAAAAATGCTGACATAGAACTCCTAAAGCTTATTTTTTTTCTGTATAAGATTTTTGTGCCAACAAAATGCATTACTGTTACTATTCTGTCAATGTAGCATTTTACACAGTTGGCAAAGATACAAATACTGTTCACATCTGCTCATCTTGTTAGCAATTGATTACTATTCTTTAAGATCTGTAAATGTCATCTAAAAAGATTGTATGAGGTTTGCAAACTCAAAGTGTTAAAGAAACATTTAATTCTATTGGATTGTGCTTTATTTTTGGATGTATTCCACCTTTTATTGTTAGTGTGGAAATAAATTCGCCTTCATCCTTCCTGAGGAACAAAGCTTCTATTCATAAAGAACAGCAAGATTGTACATCCTTCAACTGTAGCACTTTGCATTATTCATTGAGGAAATGGCCTGTTTGCCTTGTTACTCCAGTCAGGATAAATTCTTCATCACATTGGAACTCCCTCAGAAGCAACATTGCAATTTGTCTTGCTCAACAGCAGCCTAAGCAGACCAAACAAAGCATCACAATTCACCACTCTATAATAGAAGGCTGAGGACTGTGGGAGGTAAACAAAAACATTTGAAAAACATATTCCTTCAGGTAAATATTTTGGTAAATATTTTGATTGGCCCCCTACGTGTCTTGTGTCATGTGTCTTGAATCAAATGAAAACAAATATCACTGATAAATAAATTGAGTTAAGAATAGGATTCTGCTTGTATTAACTCTGCAGTGACACCTTTCTGGATGCCTGGTCCAGTAGGGAGTTGAGAGACCAGGCGGAAGCATGGAACCACTGATTGGCTCTGTGTTACTGGGACAGGTAGCAGCCAGGGTGAATGAATTTTTTTTTGCACACATAGCCACAGGGCTGTTCTGATTTGGCCATGCCTACACTGTTGCCGAGCAAAGATTGGCAATTTTGATTGGCCCCCTACGCTTCTGTTGCTGCATTGGTGACCTCTGTTGAATGGTCTTATGCTCCTCTGCATAGAGATGGTGAAATTTCAGTGGGAAGGCAATCGTGTTTCAAAACAATGATGAAACAAAATGCAGCGTGTTGAAATAAAATGCTGTAAGGAATTGGAATTGGAATTGGTTTATTATTGTCGCACGTACTATGATAAATTCTCCTTTTGATTACAATAAATTCATACCATTCATACGGATCAATTTATTACACAGTGCATCGAGGTAGTACAAGGTAAAACAATAACAGAATGTAGAATAAAGTGTAACAACTACAGAGAACGTGCAGTGCAGGTAGACAATAAGGTGCAAGGTCATAACAATAAGGTGCAAGGTATATTGTGAGGTCAAGAGTCCATCTTATCATACTAGGGAACCTTTTATAACAGCGGAATGGAAGCTGTCCTTGAGCCTAGTCATACGTGCTTTCAGGCTTTTGTATCCTCTGTCCAGTGGGGGGGGGGGGGGGTGGGAGAAGAGATAAATTGAGTTAAGAATAGGATGGGTGGGGTCTTTGATTATGCTGGCTGCTTTACCGAGGCAGTGAGAAGTATAGACAGAGTCCATGGAGGGGAGGCTGGTTTCCGTGATGTGCTGAGCTGTGTCCACAACTTTCTGCAGTTTCTTGCAGTCACAGACAGAGCAGTTGCCATACCAAGCCATGATGCATTCAGATCAGATGCTTTCTATGATGCATCAATAAAAATTGGTGGGTGTTAAAGGGGGCATGACAAATTTCTTTAGCCTCCTAAGGAAGTAAAGGTGCTGGTGAGCTTTCCTGGCTGTGCATCTATGTGGTTAGACCAGGACAGGCTGTTGATGATGTTAACTCCTAGGAACTTGAAGCTTTCAACCTTCTTGAGCTCAGAACCATTGATGTGCACCGCACCCCTTCCTGAAGTCAATGACCAGCTCTTTTGTTTTGCTGACATTGAAGGAAAGGTTGTTGTCATGACACTATGTCACTAAGCTCTCTCTATCCTTCCCGTACTCCAACATCATTATTTGAGATACGGCCCACTGTGGTGGTATCATCTGCAAACGTAGATGGAGTTAGAGCAGAATCTGGCCGCGTAGCTATGAGTTTATAGGGAGTAGAGTAGACAGCTGAAGATGCAGCCTTGTGAGGTGAAGGGATAAGAGAAATTTGGTGCAGGGAGATAATTCTCAGGAGGAGTTTGTCAGTGTACTAGAAGTTGGAGGGTCCCTTTCATTGACATTCCAGATGATCACCACAGAAACATAGAAAAGTAGGAGCATTTGGTCCTTTGAACCTACTTGATACCATCATGGCTGATTCCCCAGCTCAATATCATACTCCCATTCTCTTCCCATACCCAACAATGCCTTTTTTGTCCAGAAATCTTCTTATTTCCTTTTTAAATATATTCAGCTACTTGACCTCCTCAACCTTTTGTAGTACAAAATGCCATAGGTTCAGCACCCTCTGAGTGAAGAAATTTATCCTCATCTCACTGCCCATATCCTGAAGCTGTGATGATGCAAGAGATTGTCTATGTTGGAATCTGGAGCAGTAAACAATCCGCTGGAAGAATTCCATGGGTCAAGCAGGAAAGGAATTGCTAATATTTCAGGACCTGCATCCTGAAACCTTGATTCCTGACTTTAGTCCCCCTGACCAGGAGAAACATCTTCCTTGAATCCAGCCTGGAAGAGTGTAAGGCTAATTGAAAGGAGTTTAAGAAGGAAATTAGGAGAGCCAGAAGGGGACATGAGAAGGCCTTGGCAGGCAGGATTAAGGAAAACCCCAAGGCATTCTACAAATATGTGAAGAGCAAGAAGATAAGATGCGAAAGAATAGGGCTTATCAAGTGCATCAGTGGGAAAGTGTGTATGGATCCAGAAGAAATAGCAGAGGTACTTAATGAATACTTTACATCAGTATTCACTATGGAAAAAGATCTTGGTGATTGCAGTGAGGACTTGCAGCAGGCTGAAAAGCTTGAGTATGTAGATATGAAGAAAGAGGAGGTGCTGGAGCTTTTGGAAAGCATCAAGTTGGATAAGTCGCGTGGGGCGGATGAAATATACCCCAGGCTGCTGTGGGAGGTGAGGGAGGAGATTGCTGAGTCTCTGGCGATGATCTTTGCATCATCAATGGAAACGGGAGAGGTTCTGTTATTCAAGAATAACCCTTATTCCCTTATTAATATCCCTTATTCGAAAAGAATATCCCTTATTCAAGAAAGGAAGTAGAGATAGCCCAGGAAATTATAGACCAGTGAGTCTTACTTCAGTGCTTGGTAGGCTGATGGAGAAGATCCTGAGAGGCAAGATTTATAAACATTTGGAGAGGTATAATATGATTAGGAATAGTCATCATGGCTTTGTCAAGGGCAGGTCCTGCCTTACCAGCCTGATTGAATTTTTTAAGGATGTGACTAAACACATCGATGAAGGGAGAGCAGTAGATGGATTTCAGTAAGGCATTTGATAAGGTACCCCATGCAAGGCTTATTGAGAAAGTAAGGAGGCATGGGATCCAAGGGGACATTGCAATTGGATCCAGAACTGGCTGGCCCACAGAAGGCAAAGAGTGATTGTTGATGGGTCGTATTCTGCATGGAGGTCGGTGACCAGTGGTGTGCCTCAGTGATCTGTTCTGGGATCCTTACTCTTTGTAATTTTTATAAATGGCCCGGATGAGGAAGTGGAGGGATGGGTTAGTAAGTTTGCGGATGACACAAAGGTTGGAGGTGTTGTGGATAGTATGGAGGGCTGTCAGAGGTTACAGCAGGACATAGATAGGATGCAAAACTGGGCTGAGAAGTGGCAGATGGAGGTCAACCCAGCTAAGTGTGAAGTGGTTCATTTTGGTAGGTCAAATATGATGGCAGAGTATAGTATTAATGGTAGGACTCTTGGCAGTGTGGAGGATCAGAGGGATCTTGGGGTCCGAGTCCATAGGACACTCAAAGCAGCTGCACAGGTTGACTCTGTGGTTAAGAAGGCATATGGTGTATTGTCCTTCATCAACCGTGGAATTGAATTTAGGAGCCGAGAGGTAATGTTGCAGCTATATAGGACACTGGTCAGACCCCACTTGGAGTACTGTGCTCAGTTCTGGTCACCTCACTACAGGAAAGATGTAGAAGCCATAGAAAGGGTGCAGAGGAGATTTACAAGGATGCTGCCAGGATTGGGGAGCATTCCTTATGAGAACAGGTTGAGGGAACTCGTTCTTTTCTCCTTGGAGTGACGGAGGATGAGGGGGGACCTGATAGAGGTGTATAAGATGATGAGAGGCATTGATCATGTGGATAGTCAGAGGCTTTCTCCCAGGGCTGAAATGGTTGCCACAAGAGGACACAGGTTTAAGGTGCTGGGGAGTAGGTATAAAGGAGATGTCAGGGGTAAGTTTTTTACTCAGAAAGTGGTGAGTGCGTGGAATGGGCTGCCAGCAACGGTGGTGGAGGTGGATATGATAGGGTCTTTTAAGAGACTTTTGGATAGGCACATGGAGCTAAGAAAAATATAGGGCTATGATTAAGCCTAGTAATTCCTAAGGAAGGGACATGTACGGCACAGCTTTGTGGGCTGAAGGGCCTGAATTATGCTGTAGGTTTTCTATGTTTCTATGTTTCTAAACCCTCTCAGAATTTTGTATGTTTCAATGAGATCTCCTCTCATTCTTCTAAACTCTAGTAAATAACCCAATCTTTCTTCATTTGACAATCCAGCCAACTCAGGAATCAGTCAGCTCAACCTTCATTGTACTCTCCTTCTTTCTTAGACAAGGAGACCAAAACTTCAGATAATGCTCCAAACATGGTCTCACCAAAGCCCTTTACAATTGAAATAAGACATCCTTGTATATGAAGTTGAATGGGATTAGTTTAGGATTAGTGTAAATCAATTGGCACAGTCTCAGTTGGCCTGTTTCTACACTGTATGTTTCTATGAGTCTATCACATAAGCAATCACTTCCAGGTAAAAGTGCGCATATCAGAAAATTAGCCCTGACACTTCCATGCACTATTCCCCTTAGCACAATTGCTGCTCACCTTCATCAGTCACATACTTAATGATGTCTTAGGTTGTGCAGTTCACCGCCAGGATAAATGGGACTGCTGTGTTTGATCTTCAACTTTTGGTGTTCACTCAGAGAAAAAATAGGAGCATGTCTCACAGAATTCAGGAATGATATGTCCAGTAAAGTGTTGGCACCATCACTTCAATGTTTTGCTCACATCTCCCAACCTGATTATTCAACAGTCAGCATTATATACAGCATTATGCCACTGTTCACAACCTCTTTGTTCAGATTATTTGGGAGGGGAGAGACTGTGATCAAAAAGACAGTTCCCCCAGGACAAATTCATGGTGGACCTCTGCAGACACCGACATTGAAGGAAGGACATCAAGGACTCTTCGCAATCAAGCGGTTGCCTGATGAGAGCTTAACCTGCTGACACAGAAGTGGATCTTAATGCTGATTGGGAAACTAGTCTAACTCCTCTGTTCAGCAAACGACCACATCAGGATGGCGGCAGCAACGAGCACCTCGGGACGAGGGATCCGCAATACTGTCACAATGATGGTGAAGGATCTCAGCGAAGGGAACCCTTTCACACTGGACCTCTTCATCAGAAAGGTCTTGCCGGATACTTGCAAGTTTGAGGCCAAGGACATCTACTGCCGCCAGGACTTCATGGGTAACAGATACTTCAACTTTACCTTCATGCACCTGACAGGATGGCAGAAGTTGCTGCAGGACTTTTGGGAGAAGGGGAATGAAGCTCTGCTGTCACTGCTGAAGGTGCAGTCACTCTACACCCTCCCCACCCAGAAGGAATGTGTGGTAATGGTGCACATGTTTAGTCCTCATGTGCCCATGGCGGATGTCCTCACCTTCCTGGCTCGTTACGTTGAGGGAGCGGGTAGCTGCGTTGACATCAAGGACCTGTTTGGGATCTGGACCAGCAAGCACCAGGTGAAGGTCAAGTTGAGTGTTGACACAAATGGATCCATCATCTACCCTCCCTCAGTGTTTGCCATCGGAGGGAACCATGGATACATGGTGTACAGAGGACAATCCAGAGTGTATCGCAACTGCAACAAACCCAGACACGTGACGGCCCAGTGCAGCGCAGTCATCTGCAAGAACTGCAAGCAGGAAGGTCACCATACAAAGGACTATCGGAAAAGCAAATGTTGCAACCTGCACGGGGAAGCAGGCCACCTCTACAAGACCTGCCCAAAATGGGCCTGTACCTATGCATAAGCAATAAGAGGGGGTGTCAGCACCAACAACACCCCGAGGAACACCGACACACCACCCACCAGCACAGTGGCCGCAGATGAGACCGAGACCAGGGGGGGTGAGGACAGCCCGACCGCCTTGAGCTCCCAACCCCCAGCCATGAACTCCCAGCCCCCTCCCCAAGAGGAGGAGTCAATGGAAGAGGGAGTGGGGGAGGGACAAGAAAGGGAATGGCAGGTGGTGAAGAGGAAGAAGGTACAAAAGACACCACCCAAGAGACAACGGGCCACGGAAAACAAGGGGACGGAAAAGAAAAGAATAATGCAGCAGATGGACTCCAGCAACCTCTCCTCATCAGAGGATGAAAGCAGCAGTGGAAGCTGACGACAGAGGTAAAGGAAGCGGCAAAATGGAGGAGAGAAAACCGAAGAGGAACAACAGACAGGAACAAGTGAGAGTAGAACCCTGCCCACTGACCCCCAGCTCTGGGAGCAGCACAGAGGCCATCACCTCCCATGTCTGGGAGACCAGGAGCAGCACCGCATCCAATGCACCCCAGCACCGGGAGATTAAAGAAACTGGACCACCAGAGAAAAGAAGAGGGGCACAGACAGATTCCCCCCCCCCCAAAGACACAACCTGCCTCACCACAAGGGACCCCACACCCAGGGGGAGACCACTCCCAATATCTGAGCCCAGAATCGGTGATGCAGTTCACCAAAGCTGTGGGCATGAGGGCCCAGGACAAATGAAAATGGACTGTGTGAGTGGTACTGAACTCCACAAGAGCCATGGAGATAAAACTGACATCTCTAAATGTGCACAGTGTGAAGAGCACTGCGCGATGCATTAACGCCTTGCAGTTCCTCATCAAGGTCAAAGCGGATGTGACTTTCTTGCAAGAGTGTGGGCTGCCACACCTCCGCAACTATCAGCAGTGGTCACGGTGGTGGTCCCACAGACTGTTGGTGTGGTTGGGGAGCAATGATTGTCACACTTCCAGCCTGGGGATTCTGATGGGGGGGGGGGGGGGGCGGGCAACTTTTCAATCACCGAAGTCAAAGAGGTGGTGGGGGGTGGCTCCTCATGGATCAGAACACTCCGCTCCGGTTAATTAATGTGTATGCCTCGCCAGTGCGGAGCAAGCGGCTGGCCGTCCTCCAGCAGCTCCGACCGCTGCTGGCAACGTCCTGGCCCGTCGTTCTGGACGGTGACTTCAACTGCATCATTGATGCGGCTGGACAATCAGGCAGTGCCAACAGCAGACTGGACCGCACCTCCAGACTCCTGATGGAAACGGTTAAAGATGCCAAGTTGCACAACATTTTCAACACCCCTGCAGGCAGAGCACAGCCGCAACACACCTGGTCGATATCGGACGCTCATCCTGGTCCCAGATCGACTTCCTCTTCGTGTCGGAGCCAATCACGGTCAGATCCACCGACGTCACGCTGGTGCTCTTCTCTGACCACCGTCTCCTTTGGGCCTCCTGTCTGCTACAGGAGGACCAGAAGGCAGGCAGGGGGACGTGGAAGTTGAACATCAAGCTGCTGACCCCAGAGAGCATTGAGGAACTAAGGAGGGATTATGCAGGTTGGAGAACCATGAAACCCCTCTTTGACTCTCCTGTGCACTGGTGGGAAGCGACAAAGGAGAACATCAAGAGGTTCTTCATCCACAGAGGTGTCCAGAAAACAAGACAGAGTCAGAGGGAACTGTGCCAACTCCAGACAGACCTGCAGCAACTTCTCCTTCTGCAGTCGAGGGGGGTAGATGTGAGAGATGAACTCTGAGAGGCGCAGAGCCGGCAAGCCCAGCTCCACACCCCCGAATCCTCCAAGATTATCTTCCAATCCAGGGTTCGCTCTGTAGAGCAGGATCAGACGTGCTCACGTTTCTTCTTCCAAAAGGTGCACAGGGGGAGCTCTGTGATCCACAGCCTTAAGGAAGAGGATAGCTAAGTAATATCCTCACAGACAGACATATTAAGGATCTGCAGATCCTTCTATGCCGATCTGTACGACAAAAAGCCCACAGACAGCCCCGCCTCCCAGCACTTCCTGTCCTCTATCACGGAGGTCTTAGATGACAGCAAGCGCGAGAGTCTGGACCAGCCATGACCCTGGAGGACCTGACTGGCTCCGTCCAACCCCTTGATTCGAATAAAACTCCTGGAAGCAATGGCTTACCGGCGGAGTTGTACTCAGCTCTGTGGGACTGGATGGGCCCGGACTTGCTGGAAGTGTACAATGCTATGCTTCTGTCTGGCAGCATGTCAGAATCCATGAGGAAGGGCATCATTACTCTCATCTACAAGCAGAAGGGGGAGAGGGAGGACATCAGAAATTGGCGACCCATCTCACTGTTGAATGTAGATTATAAGATCCTGTCTAAGGCCATCACCAACAGGGTCAAGTCTGCTCTGGGACAAGTGATCCACCCAGACCAAACGTGTGCTGTACCTGGCAGGAAGATCTTTGACAGCCTCGTGCTGCTCAGGGACACCATCGCCTACGTGCAGGACAGAGGGGTGGACACCTGCTTGGTCAGCTTGGACCAGGAGAAGGCCTTCGACAGGATATCACACACGTACATGTTGGACGCGCTCTCTAAAGTGGGCTTTGGGGAGGGTATTGGTATTGGTTTATTATTGTCACTTGTACCGAGGTACAGTGAAAAGCTTGTCTTACAAATCGATTGTACAGGTCAATTCATTACACAGTGCAGTTACATTGAGTCAGTACAGAGTGCATTGATGTAGTACAGGTGAAAACAGTAACAGTATAGCCACAGCTACAGAGAAAGTGCAGTGCAATAAGGTGCGAGGTCACAACAAGGTAGATTGTGAGGTCATAGTCTATCTCACCGTATAAGGGAACTGTTCAATAGTCTTATCACAGTGGGGTAGAAGCTGTCCTTAAGTCTGGTGCTACGTGCCTTCAGGAATTGGATCCAACTGCTCTACACAGACATCAGTAGCACAGTCCAAATCAATGGGTGGGAAACAGACAGCTTCCCCATTAAGTCTGGAGTCAGGCAGGGCTGCCCTCTCTCCCCTGTCCTGTTCATGTGCTATATAGAACCTTTCGCCAAATCCATCAGGAAGGACAAGAGCATCAGAGGGGTGACGTTGCCAGGCAGTGGAGGCACCCAGGTGAAAACCTCTCTGTACGTGGACGACATCGCCGTCTTCTTCTTGGACCCAAGGTCAGTTCATAGATTGACCAGCATCTGCGACCAGTTTGAGTTGGCATCAGGGGCCAGAGTTAACCTCGCGAAGAACGAGGCCATGCTCTTTGGCAACTGGCCCGATTGATCCAACATCCCCTTCACTGTCAGGCCTGACTACCTGAAGGTGCTGGGGATCTGGTTGGGAGGAACTGGGGCGTGAAACAAAAATTGGCAGGAGTGGATTGGGAAGGTGAAGCAGAAACTGGGACTGTGGGAATGGCGCTCCCTCTCAATAACTGGGAAGAACTTAGTCATCAGGTGTGAGGTGCTCTCAGGGCTGCTGTACTTGGTGCAGGTGTGGCCTGTTCCTCGCTCCTCTGGCTTGGGAATCACCCGTGCCATCTTCCAGTTCATCTGGGGATCCAAGATGGAGCAGGTCTGATGGGTCGCCATTCACAAGTCCCTGGACAATGGGGGTAAAGGAGTCCTCAGTGTCGCCCTCATCCTGATGACCACCTTTGTCTGTGGCTGCATCAGGCTGTGCGTGGAACCAAGGTACGTGGGCACCAAGTGTCACTGCGTGCCGAGGTTCTACCTGTCCCCGGTGTTGCAAAGGATGGGCCTGGTCCCATTGCCACGCAATGTCCCAGTCAGCAGGACGTTGCAGCACTACCTGTCCTTCGTGAAAAAGTTCTTCCAGACAAACACCTTTGACCACAAGTCCATCAGGCAGTGGTCAGCACAGAACATCCTGCAGACACTGCAGGAGAAGGACTCGATGAATACTGTGGGGTGGTTCCCTGAGCAGACTGTCCAGACCATCTGGTAGAATGTTTCATCGCCAGAACTCACCGACAAGCACCAAGACCTCGCTTGGCTGGCGATGAGAGGAGCACTCCCAGTCAGATCCTTCCTGCATGGTCGAAACATCACTCCCAGCGCACTGCCCCCGGGATGACTGCGCTGGGGACGAGATAGTCGTCCACCTCTTTGCGGGCTGTGGGTTCGCAAGGAGGGTGTAGTGAAAGATGCAAGGGTCCTTATCACGTTTCATCCCCAGCAGCTGTCTAACAGAGGATTCTCTGATCTACAGCCTGTTCCTGGGGAAACGCACAGAGATGGACATCAACTGCTGCTGGAAGGTCATCAACTCGGTGAAAGACGCCCTTTGGTCTGCCCGAAACTTGTTGGTCTTCCAGCACTGTGAGATGTCCATAGGGGAATGCTGCCGACTGGCACATTCCAGGCTGCAGGAGTACGTGCTGAGGGACGCACTGAAGACGGGTGCAGCCAACGCAAGGCCTCGATGGGGAAGGACTACAGTTTAGGGTTCTTCTGCCACTGGAGAGGGAGGGGCGGGGTCAGGCGAGGAAGCCCCTTAAATATTGTAAATATGGGATTGGGGTATCACCCCAGGGAGCCACACAAGTGGCTTCGGTGCTGTGGATTCTTATATAAAAAAGGTAACACTAATGATTGATCCACACATGAATGTAAAGGTTTGCACTGTTTTATTGTTGTACATAACTTGTTTTTTTTATGATGAATAAAGTTTATTTTGGAATAATAAAAAAAAGATTATTTCTGACCTATATGTTGTCATTGCCGAAATTCACTTATGGCACAGGAATCAATTGAGACCTTTCTTTGCAATGGTAAGGGTATGGTTTACAGACACACAGGAGACTGCTGTATTCTCCCTCCCCTACATTTTTCTGCAGTTGTTCTATGGTATTGGTATTGGTTTATTATTGTCACTTGTACCAAGGTACAGTGAAAAACTTGTGTTGCATACCGATCGTACAGGTCAATTCATTACACAGATGGCTAGCATGAGGAGAGTTACTTTCAGTCTGATTTGCTTCTCAGAGGTCAGTGTGGCATGGTGGCTGTGAGCACTGCATTGACAAACCAACAGCAACTGCACAGTTCCTGTTTTAGCATAAGATTCTGTGTGCAAGATGCCCTTTCCAAACACTGGGCCTTACTGCTATATAAACATTCTACAATAGAAGATAAATGTTCAAATATTTGAGGTCTGGGTTTGATTCGTGAAAGTTAAAGACTGATGAGAAAGAAAGGGTATCAATGCAGCTCCCCCATCATCATCCAGACATACACACGTACGTTCGCATGCATGCACACACACAGAACGTAGGTGGCATGGCGTGGTTAGTGATTAGTAAGTTTGTAGATGACAACAAAATTGGTGACATCGTGGACAGTGAAGGAAGTTGTCTAAATTTACAACAGGATACTGATCAAATGGGCAAAGGAATGGCAGATGGAATTTAACTCGGACAAATGTAAAATGGTGCATTTTTGGGAAGTTACACCAGAACAGGACATACACAGTGAATGGAAGGGCCCTGGGAAGTGTTGTTGAACAGAGAGATCTAGGGTTACAAGTACATAGTTCTCTGAAAGTGGCAACACAGGTAGACAGGGTGGTGAAGAAGTTATATGACATGCTTGCCTTCATCTGCCGAGGCACTGAATATTAGAGTTGGGATGTCATGTTAACGTTGGTCAGGTGGCACTTGAAAAATTGTGTGCAGGAGACATAAGAGACTACAAATGCTGGAATCTGCTGGAGGAACTCAGTGGCTCAGGCTCAGAATTTCCCTGTTCAGTTCTCTCCACTAAATTTTATGCAGTTCTGGTTGCCACACTATAGAAAAGATGTGATTAGGCTGGTGAGGGTGCAGAAAAGATACACAAGAATATTGCCTGGATTAGAGGGCTTGAGTTACAAGGAGAGACTGGAAAGGATGGGTCAGTTTTCTCTGGATCAAAGGAGGCCAAGAAGTGACATAATAGAGATATATAAAATTATGAGAAGGATAGACAGGGTAGGAAGCCAGAGGCTATTTCCCATGGCAGGGCTGTCTAAAACTAGAGGGCAAAGGTTTAAGGTGATGGGGAGAAGATTTAAAAGGGGCCTGAGGGGTAAATTTTTCACACAAAGAGTAATTGGTATCTGGAATGAGCTGCCAGAGGAGGTGGTGGAGGCAGGAACAGTGACAGCATTTAAGAGCCATCTAGACAGGTACTTAAATGAGCAAGGCATAGAGAGATATGGAATAAATACAGGAATTAGTATTGATAGTTATAGTCGTTGGCAAAGACACAATGGGCCAAAGGGCCTGTTTCTATGCTGTACAACTCCATGACTCTATGACATACGCATGAAAGCACACACAAACAATGCCTTGTAACATTGTCAATTGAATTGGAGTGAAAAATTAGGAGCAAAATCCCCTGTTTGAGTGTTGTTTCTTGGTGAAAAATAATGCTTGGAGGGATCTTTGATGTTCAAGCCTAGATTACAGTTCTATCATTCAGAAATAAGGTGATAAATGTCTCAGATAAACACTAGCTATGTTAGTGTCTTTCTGACTCCTCATCACATTCTACAGATAATTAATATTGTATTGACCTGGATAGGAAAACTATTTCCACCATTCTATGTGACCCAATTTCTCTTACAGCAAAGAAATGTATCTGTTAAAAATAGAGTAAATAGCAAGGCACTTATTTTGTCATTTCACATTTCTTCCAATTACAAGACTCAAATTCCTTCTCCTGTATACGAGGTAAAGATTGTTTTGTTCTGCCTTCTCTAATATAGGTACTGACAACATAAAAGCATCATTTAACACTAAATAATTTCACAATTCAGCTCCTAGCAGCTTACAAAAATCTAATTCTTGTGGCAAAAGTTCATCGGACTGCCATTACAAGGATAGCAGATCTGTATATTCAGCCTCATACCAGTCAATACGGAAATATTACATCAGTTGATAATAGCTTGCAGTGGAATTGGGAATTAAGACTGCATTTAATAAGATGCCGAATAGGACCAAAGCAGTAATATCACGGCTTGAAGGATTAAAAATGAGCTAAACACCGATCTATACACACCTTCAAAATACCAGTCCCCTCAATTGCTCCAGGATTTCCTCCTTGGTGATATTAATGACATTAAGTGCTTCAGTGTTATTAGGCTGATAAGTGGTAAATCAGTTTATTATCGTCACATGTACCAAGGTACATTGAAAAACTTTGTTTTGCATGCCATCCAAGCAGATAATGTCATTACAACAGTGCATTGAGTTAGTACAAGGGAAAACAATAACTGAATGCAGAATAAAGTGTTGCAGTTATCCAGAAAATGCAGTGCAAGTGGACAATAAGGTGCAAGGCCATAACGAGGTAGGTTGTGAAGTCAAGAGTCCATCTTATCATATTAGGGGACCATTCAATAGTCAGCAATACCTCCTGCATGATTATTCTCAACACTGGTGCCCCACAAGGCTGCGTCCTCAGCCCTCTACTCTACTCCCTATACATGCACGACTGTGTGGCCAGATTCTGCTCTAACTCCATCTACAAGTTTGCAGATGATACCACCGTTGTAGGCCGTATCTCAGACAGCGATGAGTCAGAGGACAGGAAGGAGACAGAGAGCTTAGTGGAATGGTGTCATGACAACAACCTTTCCCTCAATGTCAACAAAACAAAAGAGCTGGTCATTGACTTCAGGAAGGGGGGCGGTGTACATGCACCTGTCTACGTCAATGGTACTGAGGTCGAGAGGGTTGAGAGCTTCAAGTTCCTGGGTGTGGACATCACCAACAGCCTGTCCTGGTCAAATCATGTAGATGCCATGGCCAAGAAAGCTCACCAGCGCCTCTACTTCCTCAGGAGGCTAAAGAAATTTGGTTTGTCCCCTTTGACTCTCACCAACTTTTACCGATGCACCACAGAAAGCATCCTATCTAGATGTATCATGGCTTGGTACGGCAACTGCTTTGCCCAGGATCGCAAGAAGCTGCAGAGAGTTGTGGACACAGCCCAGCGCATCACGGACACCAGCCTCCCCTCCTTGGACTCTGTCTTTACCTCTCGTTGTTTTGGTGTAGCAGCCAGCATAATCAAAGACCCCACCCACCCAGGACATTCTCTCTTCTCTCCTCTTCCATTGGGTAGAAGATACAGGTGCCTGAGGGCACGTACCACCAGACTTAAGGACAGCTTCTACCCCACTGTGATAAGACTATTGAACGGTTCCCTTATACAATAAGATGGACTATGACCTCACGATCTACCTTGTTGTGACCTTGCACCTTATTGCACTGCACTTTGTCTGTAGCTGTGACACTTTACTTTGTACTGTTACTGTGTTTACCTGTACTGCATCAATGCACCTTGTACTAATGCAATGTAACTGCACTGTGTAATGAATTGACCTGTACGATCAGTTTGTAAGACAAGCTTTTCACTGTACCTCGGTACAAGTGACAGTAATAAACCAATACTAATAACAGCAGGATAGAAACTGTCCTTGAGCCTGGTGGTTCATGTTTTCAGGATTTTGTACCTTCTGCCTGATGGGAGTGGGTTGAAGAGAGATTGTCTGGGGTGGGTAGGGTTTTTGATTATATTGGCTGCTTCACCAGGGCAGCAAGAAATATAGACAAAGTCCATGGAAGAAAGGCTGGTTCCTATGAAGTGCTGAGTTGTGTCCACAATTCTCTGCTGTTTCTTGCGGTCACGGGCACAGCAGTTGCCATACCAAACTGTGATTCATCGGATAGAATGCTTTCTATGGTGCATTGATAAAAATTAGTGAGGGTCAAATTTCTTTAGCCTCCTGAGGAAGTAGAGGTGTTGGTGTGCTTTCTTTGTCGTGGTGTCTTTATGGTTAGACCAGGACAGACTATTCTAGTTCACTCCTCGGAACTTGAAGCTTTCAACCCTCTCGACCTCAGCACCATTGATGCAAACAGGAGCATGTCCGCAGACCCCCTTCCTGAAGTCAATGAGCAGCTTTTTTGTTTGGCTGACACTGAGGGAAAGGTTGTTGTCCTGACACTATGTCACTAGGGTCTCTATTGCCTTCCTGTATAAGCTCATTTTTATTTGAGATTTGGCCTACTATAGTGGTGTCATCTGCAGTATCTGGCCATGCAGTCGTGTGCGTATAGAGAGTAAAGTAGGCGGCTGAGGACACAGCCTTGTAGGGCAACAGTGCTAAGTATAATCGTGGTGGAGGTGCTGCTGCCTGTCCTTACTGACTGTGGTCTGTTGGTCAGGAAGTCAAGGATCCAGTTGCAAAGGGAGGTGTTGAATGCCAGGTCTAGGAGTTTGGAGATGAGTTTGCTTGGAATGATAGTATTGAAGGTGGAGCTGTAGTCAATAAACAATAGTCTAACATAGGTATCTTTACTGTCCAGATGCTTCAGAGATGAGTGTAGGGCCAGGGAGATGGCATCCACTGTGGACCTGTTTCAGTGGTAGGCGAACTGAGGTTGACTGGGAGACTGGAGTTAATGTGTGCTATGACCAGCCTCTCGAAGCACTTCATGATGGTGGATGTCAGAGCCACTGAGCGGTAGTCATTAAGGCACATTACCTTATTTTTCTTAGGCACCAGGATGATAGTGGTCTTTTTAAAACAGGTGGGAACCTCATATTGAAGCAGAAAGAGGTTAAAAATGTCTGCAAATTCAGCCACAAGCTAATCGGCACAGGATCTAAGGACGCGGCCAGGGAAATCATCCGGGCCAGATGCTTTCTGTGGGTTCACTGTCTTCAATATTTCTACCACATTTATTCAATCTTCTATATTAGTGACACGTACAAAAAAGTTTAATGCCTATGCTATTTCTTTATCTCTCATTATAATTTGTCCTGTTTTTATTAGGGACTCATATTTATTTTTTCCTACTCTTTTTGCAGGGTGGAAAAGCTCTGAATTTTAAGAAATTCTGAATGTTCGTCTTGAAAATCTACTTTCAGCTGTGGGATTTATAATAAAATTAATAAAGGAGAATCAATTGTTCTTTGGGTGTGAGAATTGAAATAGTGTATCAAATTAATTATGTATTTAGGACAATTTAAATGTTCTGATTTATTTTTTCTGAATATTCTTCATGTAGCATGGGTATCACAATGGGAAATTTTTAATGTGAGGAGAAGGGTATTGAAATTCTGAAGAACACATTATATTTAGAGAAGTAATTTTAAAACATTTTTTGGCCCTGATGAGACCATGTCTCCGCAATTTTGGTCTGGCCATTTCCAAAGGGAATTCAAATTCAGAAGAAACAACAGGAAGTGTCCAGAGTGTAAGGGACTAATGTAAGCAAAGATTGATGAGCTAGACTCGTTCTTCCCTTAAAGATGCAAGTCTGAAAGGAAATATGATAGAAGCATTTAAAATTATGAAAATTTATATACAAACAAGTTTATTGCTCACAGAATTTAAGCAAAAGTATTCATATTTAAGAACAAAGGAAAACAGGAGGTGCAGGAAAAAACTGGTGGAATTAATTACTGGCACAATTAGTTGAACAAGTAATGGGAATAGATATCAACAAATAATCCAATGGCTTCTTGTTAACCAAAGCAAATCCAGTTTATTAAAAATGCATTGAAAATATTGATAAATGAAGTAACGATTGCCTCCTGCCACAATCTGTTGTTATGTTACTACTTAGCTTAATCTTTCCTATCTAGGCCTTTTGTCAGGAGTGAATATCATTTATCAGATCTGGTTGTATTGTACAATTATTAATTGCTGCAAGTTTTATTATGTTGTTTTGGAGGGTACTTTGCATTCCAGCTTCTGATTTTTTGTGCTCTGAGAATCAAGTTCTCGGTTTATTTGCCACAAACAAGCCAACCTGGGCGTGGTCTCTCGAGTTTACGAAAGCTCTCCAGAATTCAGATCTGGAAACAGATATACCAATTATACCTGGCTTTACATACCTGCTCAGATTTCCAAACAAAGCCTACTGCTACAGACTCCAAAAGTTATATCTGCAGCCCTCACAGGGAACCTTCTCTTCAGAAGGAAGACTGGCACAAAATTGTGTCATCAATTCCAGGGTGAAATACAGGAACCTTGTACCACAGAACCAGAACTTCTTATTCCAATGAACTTAAGTTTACATTAAAGGATTCTTGCAAGTCACTACAGATTTAGGAAATGCAGTGATCAATGGGTGGGAAAAGACCTCTTCTCAAGGATTGAGTCAATTCTCCAGACAAACGAGAACAGCTTGGAGAAAGTTAGCATCACTGGACCCCTGATAAAGATCTAGACCTGTGATAAAGATTTTGGAACTGATTCCAATGAAATACTGTGAAGTGATCCAGAAATTGCTGTAGCCACATTTCCTTTTATTAATTTATGGGATATAGAAGATGTTGACAAAGCCAGAACTTATTGTCCATCTCTAATTGCCCTGGAGAATGTGAGTGTGAGCCACCTTGAATTTTTTCAGTCCTTCTAATTTCGTAAAGACAGAAGAACATTTGAAATAGAAGCAGGACAGATCATTCATCCCTCCATCCTGCTCTGTCACTCATTGCACAGGAAAGTGACCTCAATGTCACTTTCCTGTACCTACACCATATTGCTTGATTTCCTAAATATCCAAAATTTTAGTAATTTTAGTCTTAAATATACTCATCAACTAAGCATGAAGATTTTTTTCTCATCTCAGTCCTGAAAGGCTGACCCTTTATTTTCCTGTTGTCCCTGGTTCTAGATATCCCAGCTAGGGGAATCATCAACCCTGTATCCATTCTGTCATGCTCCTTAAGAGGTTCTTATTAACTCTCATTCTTCTCATTGTTAGTGCGTATTGGTCTAGTCAGCCTATAATCTTCTCAGAAGTAAATCCCTCCATTGCACTGCTGTTGAGTAAGAAGTTCCAGGATTTAGATTTAGCAACAACGAAGTGATATTTTCTGGCATCTTTAACTATTCGGAAAAGTTTCATCTTGTCTTTAGAGGATTGGATAACATGCACATAAATATTGCTATTAGTGGAAAGCACATCAGACAGCATTAGTCACACTATCACATCATTAATTGGCACTAATAAGCAATGACTGCTAAACTAATGCCAGACCGTTAAAATTAATGGCTAAAATTTCCCTGGAGATTCTGTTGATGTCCTGCCATAATTTTACAGGAGATCAGTGGAAACAATAGAGAAACAGTGAAAATAGGAATTCATTTTCTGAATTTACTTCAATTTGAATAAAGAAATGAATGGGAGACAGTAAAGGAAGATCTACGCATTTTTCAATGACAAAACATTAATTTTCTATGATGTAGAAAGTGAGTTACTGAGCTGTTTTTACTTTTTATAGATGAAAAACACTATGATGCTGGAGGAATTCAGCAGGCCAGGCAGCATCCGTGGAGAAAAGCAGGCGGTCAATGTTTTGGGTCAGGACTCTTCTTCAGGACTGAAGATAGGAAAAGGGGAAGCCCAATATATAGGAAGGAAAAGCAGAGCAGTGATAGGTGGATAAAAGAAGGGAGGTGGGATGGTGATAGGTAGATGCAGGTAAGAGATAGTGACAGGCAGGTGCGGGGAGGAGGGGAGAGCAGATCCACTGGGGGATGGGTCAAAGGTAAGGAGGAATAAAAGGGGGGGGTATAAAAAAAGAGAGATGGGGTGGGAAAGGGAAGAAAAGAAGAGCCATGCTTGATGGGGGGGTGGTGGGGAGAGGGGTGCGGGGATTACTTAAAACTGGGAGAATTCAATGTTCATGCCATTAAGCTGCAAGGTTCCAAGATGGAAAATGAGGTGCTGTTCCTCCAGTTTGCGCTTGGAATTCTGCTGGCAGTGGAGGAGGCCGAGGACTGACATATCTGTGATAGTGTGGGAGGGGGAGTTGAAGTGACTGGCAATGGGGAGATGCAGATCACTCCCCCTCCCACACTATCACAGATATGTCAGTACTCAGCCTTCTCCACTGCCAGCAGAATTTACGGGATGTGTGTGTCAATGGTAAGGCCAGTTTTTATTACATGTTCATAATTGGTCTTGAAAATGATGGTAAGATAGCTTCTTGATCAACTACAGTTCGGATAACGACAGTGCCCTTAATGATCTTGACTCAGCAACAAAGAAGGAATGCCCAAGTTAGTGAAATGTAATTTGTGATAAACTTTCAGGAACTAATGTTCCATGTGGTGTGGACATTGTCTTTCTTGTTGGTAGAGATTCTGGGATTGGAAAGTACTGCTGAAGATACCTTGGTGAGTTACTGCAATGTGCGTGGTATGTGCTGCATCAATTGTTTTGAAGAGGGTGAATGTTTACTTTGGTGGAGGATGGAATGCTAACAGAATGAACTGCTTTACAATGGATCCCAATGACCTTCTGGGATGTCGCTGGAGGCATTATTCCAAGTATTCCATCATACCCCTAACTTCTGTTTTGCAGATGGTTGAAATTCTTTGGTGGGATGGTGGGGAGGAGGTGGTGGGAATGCCAGGTCTGGGGGCGGGGGGAGTGGTTGTTGATGGTCAGGAGGCAAGTCACTTACTTCAGGGTACCCAATTTCTGACTTGGTATTGCAGCCACAGCATTTACATTGTTGTTTTGTTTAAGACCTCTATCAAATATGCCCACCCCTTCCTCTCCTGTAGATTAATGGTGAAGGATTCAGCAACTGTACTGCTTTTAATTTCAAAGAAATAGAGCTATCATATCAGACCTGATCTGTCCCTGAGCCTTAAGTGGTCTGCCTGTTGCTTGCCACCTATCAACCCAAGCCCAAGATCTTTTCATAAGATATAAAATATCTTTATTAGTCACATGTACATCCAAACACACAGTGAAATGCATTTTTTGCGTAGATTGTTCTGGGGGCAGCCCACAAGTGTTGCCACGCTCCAGCGCCAACATAGCATGCCCACAACTTCCTAACCCCTACGTCTTTAGAATGTGGGAAGAAACTGGAGCACCCGGAGGAAACTCATGCAGACACGGGGAGAACGTACAAACTCCTTACAGACAGTGGCTGGAATTGAACCCGGGTCACTGGTGCTGTAATAGTGTTATGCTAACAGCTACACTACTGTTTGCAGTAGGGGTAAAGGCTTCTCGACATTTGAGAAGTTCCAAATGAGAACTGAGCACAGTACATTAAGCAGCAAACATCTCCACTTCTGAACTTACAATAAAGCATGAAAATAATGGGACAACGCTGTTGTAAGGAACTTCTCCAGTACAGACCCGGCATGAGATGACAGACCTCCAAAGTCATGCTTTTGTGCTAAATATGACACTAGTCAGTGGAATGTTTTCCATTTGAGTTACATTGAGTTTAATTTTACTAAGTTTCTTTAATCTCACATGATCAAATGTTACCTCGCTGTCAAAGATAGTCATTTCCACCTAGTCTTTGAATTCAACTTTATTTTTCTATAGTTGGACCAAGATGATAAAGTGGTCTGGAGCTGTGAGGTATTGGTAGACTTCAAACACATGTTAACAAACAGGCTATTGGTACATAAGTACAATTTGATAGCACAATCCCCTCCATCACTTTGTTAATGATAAAGAATGAGTTAACTTTTCTTTAAAGTTGGCTTAAATTAGTACTTCTTTTTGTGGATGCCATACCTGGGCAATTTACAAACTTAGGAGGTTACCATTTGCAGTGGAATACAGTTTTGTCATTTCTTATGGCACAGGAAATTAATGGATGCTAGATCTGTTCTGAACCTATCTCATTAAGCACAATGGTAGTGAGGAACTTCATTAGTTGGGATGGTCCTCATGGTGAACACAGAACCTTTTCCACTCACAGACTGTGGGACTGACACTGCTTCTGTCATGGAGATATGATAACTGTGATAGGTACATTGATATGTTTTAGAATAAGTGGCCTTTCTCTCTTTCTAATTTCATGACTATCTGCAACAAACCCTGTCTGCCAACTGCGCCATTCAGTGGTGAAAATCAAGAAACTGCAGATGCTTGAAATCTGAAATAAAAACAGAAAATGTTGGAAACACTCAGGTAGCATGTGTGAAAAAAGAAATAGATATATGGTTTCCAGAACCAGGTAAGAGAGAAAAAAATGTTGGTTTTAAGTTACAGGCAAAGGGAATATCTCTGATAAGCAGAGGTCAGTGTTGCCTTCGGGAAAAGCTTTAAATAGGTTTATCTGACTGATGAATTAATGTCTGTATCAGAACTGACCAGTCCATCTGTGATATTGGCCCAGTTTTTCTTTCTCCATTTGCACAGTCTGACTTGTCTGCCATGTCCTTCAGCTCTGCATTTCACAACCTTTATTTCCTTTGTTTGTGTTCTCACTCTCTTGCTGCCCTCATCTCATAGTTTTTATGCTCCTCTGTTTGTATTCTCTCTCCATCTAACTATCCCTATTCACTCTTGAACAGATTCACCTTGTTTACAGCCTTTCCCATGGGAATCCTGGCCTCACCTTTTCAGAGATATTCCCTTTGTCCTTTCCATCCTTCCCCACCCTCTCTGTAACTCAAAACCAACTTGTTTTTCTATATTTCCTAGTCTTGACAAAGAGTCATCAGCCTGAAACATTAACTCTGTTTCTCTTTCCAGATGCTGCCTGACCTGCTGACCATTTCCAGCATTTACTCTTTTCCTATAGTAGTGATGGTACAGAGCCATTGAATAGGATGGATTTTGAAGATCTCCACCTGATAAGTGTATGTGGTAGGTGGTAGTCAGCACTGGTTCCCTTGCCCACATTTGACATTATCAGGAGTCTCTGCAGGGATTTAATCTCAATGTTGAGGACACACAGGGTCAATCACTCCCAACTATATATTGTTGTACCGACACCACTGCTACTGGTACAGATATCATTGAGATGCAATAGCCAAGTTCAGGGAGAATTTTAACCAAATGGTCTTCCTTTAATATGAATCTTTGTGCTATTTTTGATGAAGGACTTTGCACTTTCTGCAGGATATAGTTTGTAAGGTTTACTGGTCATCCTTGCAACTCATTATTGAAATACTTGAGTGCACAATCTTTCAGTAGGAGTTATTCTGTAAATTAGATAACTATAATGTCAAGCAGGATTGATTGCTGAAAATTCCCAATTGCATTTTGATGATATTCTGAATGAAATAATTATTTTATATATGGAAGGAGATATTTAGCAAGCAAATCAACATATTGCATGCAAAATATTGGATGAGAACATTCTCTGACTTTGCAGATGTTAATTCTAGATCTCTACTGCAGATAAGTGCAAATACTGAGTATTGAGCTTTATACCACAGTTGAAATTTTTGCAAACTGTTGAGCATTGAAACCTTTCAAATCTGGGAGCAGCTGAACAAAATCATTTCACCTGAGACTCATTGTTAAACATGAAACATCTAAACTGTATTTCCATCTGATAGAGAAGGAATTTAGCTGAAAGTCAGTACTTCTAATGTGCAGCTCTCCCATATACTGCACTGAAGTGTTCACTGAGACCATGGACTTGCCTCTGGACTAAAAGTAAAGAGCTTTGCCATTGAGCAGTGGTCACACAGAACCTCTTCAAACACATGAAGGCTGTGATGTTTGATCCCTAATGGACTACGCACTTGCCTTGAAGTTCTGTAACCATCACCCTAATTCCCCACTGTAACTTTGAAAGAAGATTGGCAGAGTACCTGGACAGGCTGATATATAGCTGTTTATTAGTTTCTTTCAGGCTTCTGCCAGTTTCCTACAAGTTATGGCAGAAGTGCAGAACCAGTTCTAGGGAAATCCAGGATCTTGTTTCTAATCCAAAAAGTGCATTTTGATGTTGACTTCTCATTGACTCTGTCACATTCAGGTAAAAGGGTTGAGTTTCCATTGGGGTTGTTCTAATCATCTGCTGTACCTACACAAGAAGGTCTATGGAATGGAGTTTCTTGGGGGTGGGCGGGCAGGCTCCATGGATTTTCCATCAGTGTTCTGGTAGATGATCAGGACAATCCCTGCAGAAATCAACTCTAAGGATTATTACTGGTATGGTACCAATTGTGAGGTAGTTTGCACAGTTGCTCTAAAGCACCCTATTCATGCTGCACAAAATCAATTCCATGTGCCAATTAGAAGTGTTTCAGAAAATACATCTGAGACTTCAGGTCTAATCAGTGAGACAAGTGCTCCTACGGTCTGGTTAAAACCAGTGAGGCAGGAGATATGCAGTTACTGTATAATTCTTTTCACGTTGTTTCAAGATTACAGTCTGCCTAATGTGTTTTAACATCTGTGCCTGAACCAGTAATTTGAGAAAATATAAACAAAAGATGACTTTGCCTTAAAACTTTCACTTTGAGTTCCTGATTTTTTTTAAAGGTTTTCTTTTTACATTGCCATTAGACTCCCAGAGAATATGAGGTTTTCATATAACAGATTAAATTTCACAGTTGTATATTTTGTAATGCTTGTGTTATCAAAAGATCAGAGTCACTGCAAATTTGGCAGAGTGATACTTGTGCTCCTGTCAAACAAAAGCAATATATCCTAATATGTTTGTGAATAGAGAGAAAATTATCCAAATTTACAGCTATTTCAAGGCTGGGTGATAAGACAATCCCTTGTAGTACCTTTTGCACATGGGAAGCAAACTGCATTTTAGTACACTGATGTCTGAAACCCAGCTAATGTGCTTGTCATTGTCTGAGACTTGGTCTGGCAATGTAATGATGACAATGCATCTGGGCCATCTTTATCTACTGTGGCACACTCTCCCAGGAATGATGTAAGTAATGTCTGTTATGGACAACACCTGGCTCACATACATAGAAGGGGAGAGTGGAAACAGACAGAGCTATAGTGAGAGGACACTCAATAGTTAGGGGGACAGACAAGAGATTCTGTGACCACAAATGAGATACCAGGATAGTATGTTGCCTCCTGGATACTGGGATCAAAGATGTCTCTGAACGGTTCCAGAAAATACTAAAGAGGAACATTGAGCAGCCAGATGTCATTGTACATATGACCTAGGTAGATAAAAGGATGATATCCTGCAGAATGAACGTAGGGAATTAGCAGAATGTTATAAAGCAGCATCTCTAGAATAGTAATCTTGGATTACTCCTGATGCCACGTGCTAGTGAGAGTAAGAATAAGAGGATAGGCCAGATAAATGCATGGTTGAGGAGCTAGTGCAGGGGGCATGGATTCAGAGTTTTGGACCAATGGGATCTTTCTGGGGCAGAGGTGACCTGTCCAAGAGGCACAAGTTGCACTTGAACTGGAGAGGGAGCAATATCCTGGAGGGGAGATTTGCTAGAGCTCCTTGGGAGGGTTCGAACAGGGTGGTGGGACCCAAAACAGTAGTGAACTGTAACAAATACGGAAGTTAAAGAGAGCAAGTTCAGTAGACAGGATAGGCAGGAGCATAGCAGGGAACAAGAGAAGACTAATGGGTAAACTGCAATTATTTCAAAGCAAGAGGCCTGACAAGTAAAGCAGATGAACTCAGGGCATTGGATGGGTACATGGAACTGGGATATTATTGCTATTACAGAAACATGGCTGAGGGAAGGACAGAACAGAGGTGGAAGTAAGAGAGGGGATTTGTGTTTTTGATTAGGGAGAACGTCACGACGGTACCTAGATAGTATATTCCTAAGGGGTCATCCAGTGAGGCTGTATAGGTGGAACTGAGAAATAAAAAAGTGGGTGATTACTTTGAAGGGATTGTACTATAGGACCCCCAATTGCCAGCAGGAAGTAGAGGAGCAAATATATAGGGAGATTGTAGAAAGCTGTGAGAATAATAGGGTTATAATAGTAGGATATTTTAACTTTCCAAACATCGACTGGGAATGCCATAGTCTTAAGGGCTTGGATAGGGAGGGATTTTTTAAGTGTGTTCAAGAAAAATTTCTCAATTAATATGTAGATGGCCCGACGAGAGAAGGGACAAAACTCGACATCTTCCTGGGAATTAAGGCAGGGCAAGTGACTGAAGTGTTAGTGGGGGAGCACTTTGCGACCGGTGACCATAATTCTATTAGTTTTAAAATAATTATGGGAAAGGATGGGGTTAGTCCACAAGTTAAAGTCCTAAATTGTGGCAAGGCTAATTTAGATGGTATTAGACAGGAACTTTCAGAAGTTGGTTGGGGGAAGCTATTTGCAGGTAAAGGGATGTCTAGCAAGTGGAAGGTTTTATAAAAGTGAGATAGCAGGAGTTCAGGGACAGCATGTTCCTGTTAGAGTGAAGGGTAAGGCTGGCAGGAGTAGGGAACCCTGGATGACAAGAGATATTGAGGTCCTGGTGATTGAAAAGAAGGAGGCATATGTCAGGTACAGACAACCGGGATCAAGTGAATCCCTTGAAGAGTATCAGGAGTTTAGGAGCATACTTAAGAGGGAAATCAGGAGAGCAAAAAAGAACATGATGTAACTTTGATAGATAAGATAAAGGAGATTTCAAAGAGATTCTACAAGTATATTAAGACTAAATGAGTAACTAGGGAGAGAATAGGGCTCCTTAAAGGTCAACGAGGTCATCTATCTGTGGAGCCACAGGAGATGGGTAAGGTCCTTAAAAAATATTTCTCTCTTTTCCAGGTAACTAGGGCTGTGACTTGGAGTGAGAAGCAGGACCCTTGGTGCGAGAAGTGGGAGCCATATGAAGAGGTGAGTGTTGGGACCCAGTTCTTTTCCAGGTAGAAAAGGCCGTGACTTGGAGCGAGAAGCAGGACCCTTGGTCTCTAGTGCCTAGCTAAAGTAGTGACAAGGGGTCAGGGTCAGTGGTGTGCTCTTCCTGCCAGATCTGGGAGATCTTGGAGATCTCAAGTCTCCCTGATAGCTACATCTGTGGGAGGTGCATCCAGCTGCAGCTCCTTACAGATCATGTTAGGGAACTGGAGCTGCAGCTGGATGACCTTCATCTCATATGACAGAATGAGGAGGTGATAGATAAAAGCTACAGGGAGGTAGCCACACCTAAGTTGCAGGAGGCAGGTCACTGGGTGACTGTCAGGAGAGGGAAGGGAATAGGCAGATAGTGCAGAGTACCCCTGTGGCCATTCCCCTCAATAACAGGTATGCTGCTTCGGATACTGTTGGGGGGGGGGGGTGGTCGGAATCTACCGGGGAAAGCTGCAACAATCAGGTCTCTGGCACTGAGTCTGGCTCTGTGGCTCAGAAGGGAAGGGGTGGAGGAGAAGAAGAGAGCAATAGTGATTGGGCACTCTATAGTTAGGGAAGCAGACAGGAGATTCTGTGGACATGAAAGAGACTCCCGAATGGTATGTTGCCTCCCAGGTGCCAGGGTCAGGGATGTCTCAGATTGGGTTCACAGCATTCTAAAGGAGGAGGGTGAGCAGCCAGAAGTCGTGGTGCACATTGGTACCAACAAGACAGGTAGAAAAAAGGATGAGGTCCTGAAAAGTGAATATGAGGAACTAGGTAGGAAGCTTGGGCAGCCGATGGTTCCAGCCGGTCCCCCTGCCTACCCGTTTTCCGTGCTTACGTGCGTGCACGGGTGTCCTTAGAGAGGGAGCATGCAGTCTCCGTGAGCACCCTGGTTGAGTTCTGTGCTTGGTGGGCCCCTCAGGGGATCATGTGTGTCATGGATGGTACAAATGTGATTCTTATTTGAAGTGTTGCGTGTTGCATTAGCAGGTATAGTGTTGCGTGTTTGTTTCACGAGTATTAGTTCGCATTATCTTACTGTAGTTATGTAGTTGCTTAGTTGTTTCTTCCTTCCTGTACTAGATGTAGTGTATTGGCACTGGTTGTCCTTTTTGTAGAGCTTTTAGTTAATAAACGTTTATATAAAAAAAAACTAGGTAGGAAGCTGAAAAGCAGGACCTCAAGGGTAGTAATCTCTGGATTGATGCCTGTGCCATGCACCAGTGAGGGTAAGAATAGGTTGATCTAGCAGATGAATGTGTGGCTGAGAAATTGGATCAGGGGGCAGCATTTCAGATTTGTAAGTCACTGGGACTCTTCTGGGGAAGGTATGACCTGTACAAAAGGGAGGGATTACACCTGAAATGGAGGGGGACCAATATCCTTGTGGGCAGGAGGGTTTATACTAGTTTGGCAGGAGATGGGAACCCGAGTGATAGGTCAGATGATGGGGCAGTTGGTGTACAGGTTGATGCAGTGTGTAGAGAGACTGTGAGGAAGGACCGGTATTTGATTGGGCAAAATTGCTGTCAGTTGGTTGGGTTGAAGTGTGTCTATTTTAATGCAAAAAGTACCAGGAACAAGGGTGATGAACTTAGAGCATGGGTCAGTACATGGAACTACAATGTTGTGGTCATTACGAAGACTTGGCTGTCACAAGAGCAGGAATGGCCAGGATTTAGATGTTTCAAAAGGGACAGGGAGGGAGGTAAAAGAGGTGGGGGAGTGGCATTGCTCATCAGGGATAGTATCACAGCTGCAGAAAAGGAAGACGTCCTGGAGGGATTGTCCACTGACTCAGATTGGGTGGAGGTCAGAAACAGGAAGGAAGCAATCACTCTATTGGGAGTATTCTTATAGATTCCCCCCCACCCCACCCCAATAGCAACAGAGACACTGGGGAACAGATCGGGAGGCAGATTTTGGAAGGGTGCAAAAATAACAGGGTTGTTATCATGGGTGATTTCAACTTCCCTAATATTGATTGACACCTCTTCAGTGCAAAAGGTGTGGATGGGGCGGAATTTGTTAGGTGTGTCCAGGAAGGATTTCTGACATAATATGTAGACAGGCCGACTGGAGGAGAGGCCGTTCTGGATCTGGTACTAGGCAATAAACCTGGTCAGGTGTCCGATCTCTCGGTGGGTGACCATTTCAGAGACAGTGACCACGAGTCCTTGACCTTTACCCTTGCCTTGGAGATGGATAGGAGCAGACGGTATGGGAAAGTATTTAAATGAGGGAAGGGGAATTATGACGCTATTAGGCAGGAACTTGGGCGTGTAAGTTGGGAGCAGATGTACTCAGGGAAATGCACAATGGAAATGTGGAGGTTATTTAGAGATCACTTGTATGGAGTTCTGGATAGGTTTGTCCCATTGAAGCAGGAAGAGGATGGAAGGATGAAGGAACCATGGTTGAGAAAAGATGCAAGGATCACACAGGGCTCCAGAGAGTTACAAGGTAGCCAGGAGGGAGCTTAAGAATGGTCTTAGGAAAGCTAGAAGTGGGCATGAGAAGGCCTTGGCGAGTAGGATTAAGGAAAATCCAAGATGTTCTACACATATGAAGAATAGGAATGACAAGAGTGAAGGTAGGACCAATTAGGGATAGAGGAGGAAACATGTGTCTGGAGTCGGAGGAGGTAGGGGAGGCTCTTAATGAATATTTTGTTTCACTATTCACCTGTGTTACGAACCAGCAATAAAAGAAACACACTGAGTCATGATTCAGTGTTAAAAACTACTTTATTAATAACTACTTATGATCATAAGAAAAATAAAAGTAAAAATGTTAGAATGTTAGAAGTAAAAATGTTAAACCTTGAACATTAACACCAAAACTAAACCCATCATGTGTGTGCGGCAAAGTCCCAGACTCCAAGTCCAGGAATAGTTCTTAAAGTTCAGTTCAGCAAGCCGTAAGGTGAAACATGAGCAAAGGCTTCTTCAACAACCACCGTTGTCTGAAGATAAGACATAGATGTAGAGAACATAGAGAGAGTAATTACAAAATCCAAATGTTCCACAATGGAACCCAAACAACACTTCAGTGTTTACTCGGTAGTGACTTCCCCACCCCGAAAAGCATCCGAATTGTTGTCGTCCACACAAATACCTGTTTCCCTCTACAGGTCAGCAACAAAGTGAACTCCACTGGATTACTCCCAATTTCCATACATGGATTGTAGTGACAGACACAGTTATTGTTTCTCATCCATTGACAGAGAAATTAGCAGGCTGGTGTCTCTCTCCCTCTTCTCTCTCTCTCTTCTCTGACTGACTTCGACTGATTTCTTCAACAACGTCATTACGTCCTTTATCTTCTGTTGATGTAAGCACGCCACACAAACACACACGCGTGCACACGTGCGCACGCACACATACACACACACACACACACACACACACACACACACACACACACACACACACACACAACTAGCTCTATCTTAAAGGGACATTCACCGAGTCCGTAACACCTGTGAGAGAGACCTTGACACTTGTGAGGACAGCATAGAACAGGCTGATAAGTTAGAACATGTCAATGTTAAGGACGATGTGCTGGAACTTTTGAAAAACATTAGAATAGATAAGTCACCGGGGACAGACGGGATATATCCCAGGATACTATGGGAAGCGAGGGAAGAGATTGCTGAGTTCTTGGCAATGATCTTTGCATCCTCACTGGCCACAGGAGTAGTACCTGATGATTGGAGGGTGGAAAATATTATTCCTTTGTTCAAGAAAGGGGATAGGGATAACCCTAGGAATTACAGACCAGTGAGTTTTATTTTAGTGGTGGGCAAATTATTGGAAAAGATTCTTAGGGACAGGATTTATGAGCATTTGGAGAAGCATAGTCTAATTAGGGATAGTCAGCATGGCTTTGTGAGGGACAGTTCATGCCTCACGAGCCTAATTAAATTCTTTGAGGATGTGACAAAACACATTGATGAGGGTAGAATAGTGTATATGGACTTTAGTAAGGCATTTGATAAGGTTCCCATGATAGGCTCATTCAGATGGTTGGAGGCGTGGGATTCAGGGAAACTTGGCTGTGTGCATTAGGAACTGGCTTGCCCATAGAAGGCAGGGGGTGGTTGTAGATGGAGTGTTTTCTACCTGGAGGTTGGTGACCAGTGGTGTTCTACAGGGATCTGTTCTGGGACCCCTGCTCTTTGTGATTTTTATAAATGACTTGGATGAAGAAGTGGAAGGGTGGGTTAGTAAGTTTGGTGGCGTTGTAGACAGTATAGAAGGTTGTTGAGGGTTACAACGGGACATTGATAGGATGCAAAGCTGGGCTGAGAAGTGACAGATGGAGTTCAACCCAGAAAAGTTGTGAAGTGATTCACTTTGGAAGGTCAAATTTGAAGGCAGAATACAAGGTTAATGGCAGGATTCTTAGCAGTGTGAAGGAACAGAGAGATCTTCGGGTCCAAGTCCAGAGATCCTTCAAAGTTGCTGTGCAATTTGATAGGGTTGTTAAAAAGACAATGTGGCATGTTGGCCTTCATTAGTCGGGGGACTGAGTTCAAGAGCCACGAGGTAATGTTGCAGCTCTTTTAAACCTTGTTTAAATCTGGTCACCTCACTATTGGAAGGATGTGGAAGCTTTAGAGACAGTGCAGAGGAAATTTACCAGGGTGCTGCCCAGATTGGAGAGCATGTCTTATCAGGATAGGTTGAGTGAGCTAGGGCCTTTCTCTTTGGAGAGAAGGATGAGAGGTGACCTGATAGAGTTGTACAGATGATAAGAGGCATAGATTGAGTGGACATCCAGAGACTTTTTCCCAGGGTGGAAATGGCTTACACGGGAGGCATTATTTTAATGCTAGGAAGGGGAAGATTCGGCATGAACATTGAATTCTCCTACTTTAAGTAATCCCCACAACACCACCCCCTCACACCCACCCCCAACTATGCCTCTTCTTTCCTTCCCCTTCCTAGCCTCTCTCTCTTTTTTCTACCCCCCTTTTTTCCTCCTTATCTTTTACCCATCCCCCCATGGATCTGCTCTCCCCTCCTCCCCCGCATCTGCCCATCACTATGCATCTACCTATCACCACATTGTGCCCACCCCACCTCCCCCCTTTTGTCCACCTATCACGGCTCTGCTTTTCCCTCCAATGTATTGTGCTTTCCCTTTTCCTATCTTCAGTCCTGAAGAAGGGTCCTGACCCGAAACGTTGACCACCTGCTTCTCTCCACAGATACTGCCTGGCCTGCTGAGTTCCTCCAGCATCATAGTGTTTTTCATCATAATTTTAAGGTGATTGGAGGAAAGTACTGGGGGGATATCAGAGGTAAGTTTTTTTTTTACACAGAGAGTGGTGGGAGCATGGAACGTGCTGACAGGTGTGCTGGTGGAGGCAGATACATTAGGGACATTTAAGAGACTCTTAGATAGGCACATGGTGATAGAAAATGTGGAAGGGAATGGTTAGATTGATCTTAGAGTATGCTAAAAGGTCGGCACAACATCGTTGGCCAAAGGGCCTATAACTGTGCTGTAATGTTTTATGTTCTATATTCTATGATTGGAGAAAGACTTGGATGCTCAGGAACTCAGGGAAGTTAATAGTGATATCTAGCAGAGAGTCCAGAAGAGGAGGTGCTGGAGGTCTTAAAACACATAAAGGTAGATGCATCCCCAGAGCCTGATCAAGTGCATCGTAGGACGTTGGGGAAGCTAGGGAAGAAATTCCAGGACCCCTGGCAAGGATAGTTGTTTCATCAGTAAACACAGGTGAGGTGCCAGAAGAATGGAGGGTGGCTAATGTTATGCCTTTATTTAATCTTGGAAAATACAGACCGGTGAGCCTGACTTCAGTGGTGGGTAAGTTATTGGAGGGGATTCTAAGGGACAGGATCTACATGCATTCACAATAGTCAGCATTACTCTGTGCATGGGAAATCATGTCTCATAACTTTGATTGAGTTCTTTGAAGAGGTGACCAAGAAGATAGATGAGGGTAGGGCGGTAGATATACATGGACTTTAGCAAGGCCTTTGACAAGGTACCGGATGGTGGGCTGGTCTGGAAGGTTGGATCACATGGGATCCAGGTCGAACAAGCCAATTGAACACAATATTGTCTTGATGGTAGGAGACAGAGGGTGGTGGCAGAAGGTTGTTTTTGAGATGAGAGACCAGTGGTGTGCCACAGGGATTGTTGCAGGGTCCCCTGTTGTTCACCATTTATACTAACAACTGGGATAAGAATGCAAATGGCATGGTTATCAAGTTTGTGGATGACACTAAAATTGGTGGTTTCATGGACAGTGAAAGAGGTTATCTAAGATTACAATGGGATTCTGTTCAACTGGGCCAGTGGGCTGAGAAATGGCAGATGGAGTTTAATTCGGATAACTGTGAGGTGTTGCATTTTGATAAGGCAAAACAGGGCAGGACTTTCACAGTAAATAGTAGGACCCCGGGAAGTGTTGTAGAACAGAGAGACCTAGGGGTGCAGGTGCACAGTTCCTTGCAAGTGGCGACAGAGTCAGACAGATTGAAGGGGTTTGGCATGCTTGCCTTCATTAGTCAGAATATTAAGTACAGGAGTTGGGACACAATGTTACAGCTGTAACATGATATTGGTAAGACCACATTTAGAGTACTGCATACAGTTCTGGTCGCCCTGCTGTAGGAAGGATGTCATTAAATTGGAGAGGGTGCAAAAAATATTTACGATGATGTTACCAGGACTGGGGGGCTTGGGTTATAAGGAGAGGCTGGATAGACTAGGACTTTATTCTCTGGAATGTAGGAAGCTGAAGAGTTACATTATGGAGGTTTATAGAATCATGAGGGGCATAGATAAGGTGAATAGCCAAAGTCTTTGGTAGGGGAGTCCAAAACTAGAGGGCATAGGTTTAAAATGAGGGGGGAAATATTTAAAAGGGAACTTAGGTGTAACTTTTTCCACACAGAGGGTGGTGACTATATGGGCAAGCGGTTAAGGCAGGTACAATCATAACGTTTAAAAGGGACTTGGATAGATACATGGATAGGAAAGGTTTAGATGAATATGGGATAAATACAGGAATATGGGATTAGATCAGTTAGGCAACTTGGTCAGCATAAATGAGTTGGGCTGAAGGGTCTAATCTGTGCTGTGTAGATCTATAACTCTATGACCACTTGAGTGCAGCAATTGATATTGCTGTCGTATGTCCAGTATCCTTTGTGTGTTGGCAAGTGAGAAGCACAGGATCAGCCTATTCAAAGTCATTTATTGTACTATATGTGGTAGAGAGTTCTGATCAGATTCGGAAATCAGCTTTGCACCTCAATTCATTCACGTAGCATATAAAAAAACACACACTGTATAATTGAGTTTCCATACAGTTCTCTCTGTATTCCAGTTGCTTCCTTTAAATAAAAGATGGTGTGATACCTGCCTGTACACAGGAACAAAAGCAGCCAATTGATGAGTTGAACCCATCCCATCATTCATTTATTTGAATGAGCACAGCATCCAAACTTTTCGTGAGAAAATTCCAATCTCCTCCACCCTTCCTACATTACTGAACTCGTCAGGCAACATCCATGGGGCGAGAACTGGAGTTGACGTTTTGGGTCAAGGCCCTTCCATCATAACCGGAAAAGGGAGAAGACAAGAATGTTAAGTTGCGGAGATGAGGAAGGGTGGAGAGAACAGGGAAAATGTCTCTGATAGGGCACAAGCCAAAGTTGTCGAGGTAGCAATGAGTTTAAAAACCCATATGTTAAGCAAGGTAATACAGAAACAATTTGAAGCATCACAAATTGAAATAGAAACTCCACCTTTCCCCCTCTACAACTTAAAACACACTTGATTTCTCACTTTTCCAGTTCTCCTCAAGGGTTCTTGATCTAAACATTGATTCTGTTTTTCTCCCCACTTATACTACCTGACCTGCTGAGCACTCCCGGAATTCTTTGTTTTTGTTTTGTATTACAAGCATCTGCAAATTTTACTCCTAATCCAGCCCTCCTTTTATTAATTGATGAACGAAAAGAAATACGAATGGAAAGAGAAAGCATGAGAAAAAAAACAATTAGAAGAACATTAATACATATATATAGGTGGAAAGCAAATTATTAAACATGACATAGGATCACTGATGAAAAGAGAATGGGGGATTAATGGGAGCAAAATAGATATCAACAGAAGTACTAAACAAGTACCTGGCTTCAGTGCTTACAATATGGTTTTAGGCCCTATAGGCACAATATTTTTATAGACCTAGAGGATCAGCTGATAGAATCCCATCAAAAAAATTCTGGGCATTTTCCTTGGCTGGCATCAGTCATCATTTTAGGCTACTCATTACGTGGCACAAATGGGCAACATATGGATGATAGGTGCCCTCCTATTTGTAACCCAAAGAGTCCCTTAAAGCAGTCTATGGGCATGCTATGGACCACTTCCCAGGCCTACCTGAGAATTTTACTTAGGCAGACCTTGGGTTTCAATGGGGTGGTCAAGTTCTCTTTCACAGCAACAAAGTCTCTATCTTGAAATCAAGACACATTTATTTTTCTTAGTTCAGTAATTTTATAAATCCAGTAAATATATTTCTCCTGCTGTCTTCTGCAACATTTTTAACAAATAGACCCAAAATTTAGACAAAACATTGAAATAGTTAATATATGTTGTGCACTGGCAGTTTTCATGCTGCACATATGTTTGAGTTACATCCAACAGTTAATCTTTTATTACTTATTCAGCGATGCATACGGAAAAACTGGTAGATCCTGGATTGCTTCATCACATATATCTATGTCAAGGGATGTAAGAAAGATGATAACTTACTTGGATCAGTTCACTGTGGACTTTTATCCATCTGAGACTGTGCTTTGCCATGGTGGTTATCTCATTATTTTTGAAGATGCTGTCTGGTGGCTTACAAGTACTTAATAAATTATGCAAAGCTCCACTGCTGTAATTTTAATCAGATATTAGATGAAAGTCTGAGCTCTTAAAAAGTAATTTACTCTATTATCACCAAAGGAGCAATGAAATCAACTCTAATGCTGGAACAATTGTCACTGGAGTATGCAATACATCAAAAAGATTTCTCCTACAATTACAGAAATATGGAAGTTGCAGCCAAATAAAAATATGGAATGACTAATGCATTATATAGCTATGATGTACAATGCTAGTTTTAAGGGACATTTTTACTTGGTCATGGTAGAATTACGGAGCACCACCTGACAGGCACAGTGTTAATTTTAATCAACAGGACATTGAGAGCTATAAGCTCATGTTTTTAGGATATGCACAGCCAATTGGCTCCACAAAAAGATCAATGGGAGAATTCCCTTCTCGTATTCTGCTGAACTATAGCATGTTGAAAGAAAATTGGAGCTCAGATTCAGGCTACAGCTCACCATTACTGTCATTGGAAATGGCAGCCTTTATATTGTGTGGCTGCAGCATAAAATGGTTCTACGCTTCCATCCTTAAAGACCAGACACGAAGAAGAAAGTTTCATAGTCATTGAATGGTAGAAATGATGATCTTTTTGGCAGCTATGAATAATTGACATGGACTGACTCCTCAGACACTCCTATATCTTCCTTAACACAATAATTAGATAGAAACCATTCACAGGTATGGGTTGTCAGGTATGGACATGTTTTAGTGTTGTCATCTGATTTGCCATCCCATCTTCCTTTCAGAAAATGAACCACCAGTTGCCTGACAAAGTGAAACATAGACACTCCTGTTTTCATTTTCCAGTTGCTGACTGATGGTCACATAGCATCTCTGCAGTGGCCAGACCCCTTTTGATATCACTCGACAGGTCAACCTTCCAATGCATTCAGACAGAAGGATTTGAACTGACAAACCCATTACTGAAACTAATGGTATTGGTGGCAAAAGTAAATCATTTTCACCTCAAGCCACAGAGACATATGACAGCACAATTGCCACAGAGAAAAAAGGAAACGGTTATAGAATAGCTAAAACATATAACATTATGTTGCTTTGTCTTTCCTATGACTTCCTGAAGGCTCGTCGTTTTTTAAGTTTTTAAAAAATTTTTAAAATAAATTTTATTTACAGCGTGGTAACAGGTCCTTCTGGCCCAACGAGTCTACGCCGCCCATTTTAAACCCAAATTAACCTACCTGTACGTCTTTGCAATGTGGGAGGAAACCGGAGCACCCGGAGGAAACCCACGCAGACACGGGAGAACGTACAAACTCCTTACAGACAGCGACGGGAATCGAACCCCGATCGCTGGCCCTGTAATAGCGTTGCGCTAACCACTACGTTACCGTGCAGAGTTCAGAGTTGTCTGACAACTCTGAAAACCCATTTATTTCCTTTTAAGCCAATCAGAAAAGGTTCACTGGGTTAGTTCCTGGGATGAAGGGGTTGGCTTAAGGGAAATGATTGAGTAGGTTGAGCTGTATGCACTGAGATTAAGAGGTGACTATTGAAACATAAGATTCTGAGGAGCCTTCACAGGAGAGGTGCTGGCAGGATATTTCTTCTTGTAAGAAAATCTAGAACTAGAGGACATATTTTCAGAATAAGGAATCGCCCATTCCAGAGGGCAGTGAAAAGGAATTTCATCTCTCAGAACATTATGAATCTACCCTAGAGAGCTGAGGAGGCTGAATTATTGATTATATTCAAGGCCAAAATAGATTTTTGGTCTAATGGGAAATTGGAAGTTATGAAGAACAGACAGGATCAATATCAGATTACCCAGATCTTCTTCAATGGCAGAACAGGTTTGAGGAACTTACGGACAATATGCAGAGCTCATCAATTTCATCAACTTCCACTCTGCCCTCAAATTTACTTGGACTATTTCCAAAACCTCACTCCCTTTTCTTGATCTATTCTTCTCCATCTCAGGAGACAAACTATACACCGACATTTACTACAAAGCCACTGACTCCAATGGCTACCTAGACTACACCTCTTCCCATCCTGTCTCTTGTAAGGGCACCATTCTTTACTCTCAGTTTCCTCATCTCCACCACATCCAATCTTGAGATGAGCCCTTCCACTTTATCAGGAAACAGGGCTTCCCCCCCCACCCCCCCACTACCCGTGGTTGATGGAGTCCTCATCCACATCTCCTCTATTTCCCACACTTCTGCTCTCAGCCCACCTTCCCCCAGATAGAACAGCGATAGAGTTCCCTTGGTCCTTACCTTCCACCCCACTAACCTGAGCCTCCAGCAAATCATTCTTCGCAACTTCCACCAGCAACACCTTCCCCTCCCCACCCCTTTCTGCTTTCCACAGGACCACTCTCTCCGTGAGTCTTTCTTTTTCTCATCCCTCCCCACCCATCCCTCCCCCTCCCCAGGCACTTTCCCCTGCAACTGTAGAAGGTGTAACACCTGTCCCTACACCTCCTCCCTCACCGCCACCCAGGGCCCTAAACAGCCCTTCCAGGTGATGTAGAGATACATATACACCTCCTCCAATCTCATCTCTTTCATTCAATGTTCTCGGTGTGTCTTGTACATCAGTGAGACCAAGCACAGACTAGGTGACCGCTTTGTTGAGTACTTGCGCTCCGTCTGCCATGGCCTCCTGGAAATCCCAGCTACTAGCCATTTTAATTCCCCTCTCCATTCCCACACCGACCTGTCTGTCCTTGGCCTTCTCCACTGCCAGGGTGAGGCTAAGTGCAAACTAGAAGAACAGTACCTCATATTATGTCTGGATAGTCCACAACCCGAAGGCATAAACATTAAATTCTCCAATTTCAGGTAACCTGCTCCTCCTCTGTTCCCTTTTTCCTCTCTCCTCCCTCCTACACCCACCTCAACCATCCCCCCAGCCCCCTATCACCCTGCTTCTTTCCCTTCTTCCATCCACTCCATCTGCCCATCACCCACACACTCCTCCCACTGGGTTCCCACTGTTCCCATCTGCCCTCCCCACCTCCCTTATTTGGTTCCAGGCTTCACCTTCCTTTCCTATCAGATTCCATCATCTGCAGCCCGTTGTTGCCTCCACCTATCATCTCCCAGTTTCTGTCACTATTTCCACTCTTCCTTTCTCCATCTACCTATCGCCCCTCCTCACCTGGATCAACGTATGGCTTGCAAACTCTTGCTAAGCCCCTTCCCCTCATTTCTTTATCTTTCAGTCCAAATGAAAGGTCTCGATCCAAAATGTCAACTGTCCATTTCCCTCCACGTGTGCTGCCTGAACTGCTGAGTTCCTCCAGCAGTTTGCTTCTTACTTCAGATTCCAGCATCTGCACTCTCTTGTGTCTCCAGGTTTGAGGAGCATCTGGGTTGCCCCTGCTTCTACTTCTTATGTGTTTTATAAAATATGTACGTAATGGCAAGCATTGTCTCTCGCAAACCTAAAAGAAAACAGGTGGACAAACCTAACACACTCCAGAGTGAAATGGATGTTAAAATGGAACATTGTTTCTGCTGTTAAACACTCTACTCACAAGCAAAGAACTGCAACTGAATAGACACACAGAACACATTTTTCTTTCTATCATTCCTTTCAATCCATATTCTTAGGTTTTAAGCCATGCTTTTTGGTTTCTGATCCAGCAGAATCGTTTAAAAATTAATTGCTTCATATGTAAATCAAATAACTGTAGCTGCTGGAAAGCTGAAATAAAAAATGAAAATGCTGGAGATGTTCAGCAGACCGGGCAGCATATCTGCAAAAAAAGAAACAGAGTTAGTTTTTCAGGTGGAAGACCCTTCATCAGAATGAGTGCTTCCAACACCTTCTGCTTCATATGTAGCTTGGAGCCTGTCCCAGGCCCAGCACATAGATGCAATCATGAAGAAGACATGCCAGCACCTCTACTTTTTAAGGAGATTTGGCATGCCACCAAATACTTTACAAACTTCTACAGAGGTACTGTTGAAAGTATCCTGACTGGTTGCATCATGACCTGGAATGGCAATTCAATGCATAGGAACACAAGAGGCTCCAGAGAGTAGTGAATACAGCCTAATTCACCACAGGTACAGTCCTCCCCACCATTGAAATCATCTACAGGAGGCGCTGCCTCAAGAAGGCAGTATCTATCATCAAGGATCCACATCATCCGGGCCATGCCCTCTTCTCACTGCTACCATCGGGCAGGAAGTACAGAAGCCTGAAGTCCCACACCACCAGGTTCAGGAACCGCTACTTTCCTAAAACCATCAGGTTGTGGAACTGACCTGCACAACCCTAATCCTACCTCAACAACAGGACATTACAGACCATCTCTTGCTCTACCCTGGACTTGTCTCTGTATTTTCTTTTTGCACTTACATCTTGTTTTGCACAGTTTTTTTTTCTTTTCACTGTCTTGTATGATTTATGTATAATTTATGTTTTGTGTGTTGTCTGAACCCACATGCCTGTAATGCTGTAAGTTTTTCATTGTACCTGTATCTCAACATACTTGTGCATATGACAATAAATTTGACTTGACGACTTGACTTGAATTGAAACAAATGATAAAAAGATTTAGGACAGTTGTTTCACATTGAATACAATAGCTATACTATGGAGATAGGCTTGAAATTATTGGGAGCCAGAGAATCGCTCACAAAAGTCTGTACTTCGATCTGGCAGAGAAGTATTTATTGATCGATCTATCACATGCAAGAGATAGTGGGGCCAAATCACCTTTTAGTGCAATCTATACATTCTCCCCAGTTGTTAGAGATAAGATACAACTTCACCAATGTGGATACATTCATTTGTCAATTCTTGACCAACCCATTCTGAGAAGTTGTGTGGACATCACCTTCTGTGGTCTTACCTCATGTTCTGTCAGATAAGTATCTCCATCCCCTGCATTTACTCGAGTGTACGTATACAACATTTTCTCAGAATACATTGTTACTATGTATTTCATCTAGGTGGCCATGCTAGGTCCTCGTTCTAACTCAGACTCCTGGTTACCATGGAGATAGCCTTGGAGTTATCCTTGCAGCCATAGAGACAACCCAAGAGCTACCTCCATTATCTCTTAATACGTTAACATAAAGGGTGTCATGGTCTTGTAGCTTTCTGTGATAATGGGGTTATCTCTAAGAGGTCCCATACAGCTGAAACTGTCAGCTTAGCTACATAAACCAGGCCTGATTTATTCGGCATAGATATCATCAGTTACAGCATTAATTTTAATTGGCAGAATTAAAATATATTCCTGATTAACTTTATGCCTTATGGTTAGTTACATTAAGCTTACACATAATTTACCCATGTCTGCCATGTCTGACTTCAGAAATGAAATGATTTTCAGTAATTTAAATGGAATTGAGTAGAGAGACAATAATTTGCTGTTTATTAGAGGTAGCAAAACAGATACAATTCATAAATATAATTTAGTAAACAATAGTACAGACTCCAAAGTAAAACATTAAGTAAAATTTATACAGAATGCATTCAATGTACTATGTACACAATTATTCATTCCATGATAGAAATGACACTGAAGGAAATAAAGCATTTTGTGCCAATTCACTAAAAAGCTGTAGTTATAAACAGAGCCTGAAGAATTTATGGTACTGTTCATTAGAAATGAAAAGCTTAAAGGGCCACAGAATTTTAAAAGTTTACGATAAATAGATAATCATCAAATTTTATATCAGTTGCTCAGTATGCTTGTACAAATGTATACTCATCAGTAAGGAATATTGGAAAATAATGTATATTAAAGATGGTTGGAATGTGGTATTATTTATCATAGACAGTTGCTCAAATTTCCACAAAGGAAACTCAACATCAAAACAGAAAATGCTGGAAATAGTCAGCAGATCAGTCAGCATCGATGAGAAAGAAACAGGTCACTAGCCATTTTTCAGAACTGGGAACATTTAGAAATAAAGCATCTTTAAGTTGCAGCAAAGGCAGGAGGATGTGAAGTACAATGGGAATGTCTGCCAACAGGGAGAGACCAAGAAAAAAATGGAAGACTCAGATTGGTGTTAGCTGAGAACAGTGTATGCTTGTTAAAGGAGGAGGTGTAAATGGAAGGAGATAGAAAAACAAACCAACTACCATGCTAGAATTGTAAGAGAGAGAACAAAGCAGTTTTACCAATTCTGATGAAATCTCATCAACCCAAAACATTTACTCTGTTTTTTTCTCCATTGATGCTACCTGTCCTGCTGATTTTTCCAGCATTTTCTATTTTTGTTTCAAATTGACAACATTACAGTTTCTTGCTTGACAAAAGAGTAGGAACAGCAAGTCATATTCAATTAGGTGACTCATTGAAAATAAATACCAACTCTGACTTAATGGGACAATTAGCCTAGCTTGGTGATGTAATAGTTAATGATTTTATTATTTTGCCACATCATATCTCTCCTGCTGGATTTATCCTCGCAATTGAAATCACATATAGGCAGAAATCTGTAGTTCCAGTAACAGGCTAAAGAAGTTGAGGGCAGATTTCAGGTGACAATGAAGTAATGAACATCTGTGGAACAAATTGTTAATAATTGAGGACAGCCACAGATTCCCAATTTACATAATCAACAATGATCTGAGTTATTGATGTATCTTGCATTGTGTTACCACCTTTAACTGATAATGACGCAGTGCTGGAATCTAGAAATCAGAATTGATCCTGAAGACTAAATTATTAAAAGCTCAAAATTTCTGTTGGTTGTTTAATATTTGTTGTAACTTGCTATAAGTATTGAGAGAAATCATACCTGTTAAATGATTCCGACTCCACCCTCCAACACCCACCGTGACCCCACGTCCAAAGTGTCTGCTGTTTCTGCAACCAAATCAGGTAACACACCAACCAATGCTCAATACAAGAGGGCATGGCTTTAAGGTAATGGGTGGGAAGTTCAAGGAAGACATCAGAGGGAGGTTTTTCACCCAGAGAGTGGTTGGTGCATGGAATGCGCTGCCTGGGATGGTGGTGGAGGCTGATACATTGGTCAAATTCAAGAGATTTTTAGATAAGCATATGGAGGAATTTAAGATAGAGGGATATGTGGGAGGAAGGGGTTAGATAGTCTTAGGAGTGGTTTGAAGGTCGGCACAACATGGTGGGCTGAAGGGCCTGTATTGTGCTGTATGGTTCTATGGTTCTAACTCGTGTAACAAAAGGGACACAATTTAGAAACACTTAAATTCCAGACTAAAATAGCCAGCAAGTTCTGCAAATATGTGTTAACCAAATGATAGAAACACATTCAGGAAATCACGAGAAGGTAAAGAAATTTGATCTATATTCTCTGGAGTTTAAAAGAATGAGGGGTGACCTCACTGATACATCTGAAACCCTGAGGGGTCACAATAGGGTTGATGTCGAAAAGTTTCTACTAGTTGGAGAAACTCAAATGAGGGGACATAGTCACAAGACTAAGGGTAGTTAGGTAAAACTGAGGTGCATAGGAACTTCTTCTGGCAGAGAATGGTGAATCTCTCACTCTTTACCTGAGGGGGTTGTGCAGACTAGGTCACTGGGAATATTTAAAAAGGAAGTTGATACATTTTTCAAAGATCAGAGAATGGAGGGCTATGAGGAACTGGCACAGAAAAGCAGATGAGTCCTGGGGCAGACAGGCCATGAACATATTGAATGGCAGAGGAGGCTTGAGGGGAAAAATAGCCTAATCCTGCCCCTTTCTCCTGCACATTTATGTTCTTATGTAAGTGAAGGCTGTCTTTCTTTGTCACATTTTAGTTACTTTTCCAAAAGCAACTGCTCCAAGTGAGAGGCTGGATATCCTGCAGTGAGTGATTCACCCTCTGACATCCCAGTGTCTTTCCACCATCTACAAGCTACATGTCAGGAGTGTGGCGGACTCATTACTACTTGCTTGGATGAGTGCAGTTCCAAAAACTCTCAAAAAAGTCAGAAGTATCCAGGACAAAGCAACCCACGTTATTATTGCTCCATCCACCACCTAAATATTCATCCATTAACCCAGACTACTTCACTAGTTTGATTGAGTTTTTGAAGAGGAAACTAAGAAGATTGATGAATTGAGGGCAGTGCTTGTTGTACATGGGCTTAAGTCAGGCATTTGACAATATCCCGCATGGCAGGCTGAAGGGAGACCTGATAGGTCTGATAGACCTGATAGAACATAAGGGATGGGATCCAAGGTGAGCTGGCTAATTGGATCCAAAATTGGCTTGGTGATAGCAGGCAGAGAGTAGTGGTGGAGGGATGTTTCTCTGATTGGAAGTTTGTGATCAGTGATGTACCACAGGGATCAGTGCTGAGACCCTTGTTGATTGTGATACATATTAAAGATTTGATTGTGAACGTAGGAGGTATGATTAGTAGGTTTGTGGATGACACAAAGTTTGTGGTGCCGTGGATAGCGAGGAAGATTGTCCAAAGCTACAGCAGGTTATAGATCAGATGGAAAGCTGGGCAGAGCATTGGCAGAGGAATTTAATAACAATAAGTGCAAGGTGATACACTTTGGGAAGTCAAATAGGGGTAGGATATACACAGTAAATGGTAAGGCGCTAAGGAATGTTTATGAATAAAGGGACCTTGGGGTTCAAGTCCAAAATTCCCTGAAAGTGGCAACAGAGTTAGATAGGGTGGTGAAGAAGGCAAGGGGTATGCTTCCTCTCATAGGTTGGGGCATAGAATATAAATATTGGGACATTATGTTGCAACTTTACAAAACACTGGTTAGACTGTACTTGGGATATTGTGTGTAGTTCTGGTTGCCACATTGGAGAAAGGAGATGGTTGTACTGGAGAGAGAGCAGAGGAGATTCATCAGGATGTTGCCTGGATTGGAGGACATCAGTTATGGGATTAGATTGATAGGCTGAATTTTCCCTGGGCCATAGGAGGCTGAGATGTAACTTGACAGGCGTATATAAAACTCTAAGAGGCATATGGTCATAACGTTCATCTCATGGTAGGGGAATCAGATACAATCACTACACTTCAGAGACATTTAGACAGGTACTTAAATAGACAAGGCATATAAGGATGTGGACCTAATGCAGGCAAATGGTATCGCTGTAGGTGAATGAAAAGGTCAGTATGGACTTAGTTGGCCAAAGAGCCCATTTCTGGGCTGTACAGCTCTATGATTCTAACAGCACCTCCGAAACCCTTGAACTCTACCACCAAGAAGGACAAGGAGACCGGCACACAGAATGCCACAATATGCAGGTTACCTTCTAGGTTACACTTTATTCTGAATTGGAAATGTATTGCCTGCTGTTGGATCTAAATCCTGGAACTCTTTACCCAGCAGCACTATGGCAGCATCTGTACCAGCAGGACTGCAACAGTTCAAGAAATCACGTTTTCCTGGGCAGTTAGGGATAGGAATAAATGCTGACTTTGCTTGTGACACTGAAATCCTGGAAAATGACTAACTGATAAGAAAAAAGAGCAGCTCTGGTTGATGAAATGGCATTTATTAACCATGAAGATATTCTGACCATGCTCCCTTCCAACCTGTCTAAGTTAGGAATTCAGAGAACATAGAACATAGAACAGTACAGCACAGGAACAGGCCCTTCAGCCCACAATGTTGTGCTGAAGTAATTAAACTAATAATTAAATGCCTAACTAAACTTATCCCTCCTGCCTACACAACGTCCATGTCACTCCATACTTTGCACATTCATGTGCCCATCTAAGAGCTTCTTAAACGCCTCTTTCATATTTGCCTCCACCATCACCCCTGGCAGTGCATTCCAGGCACCCGCCATTCTCTGTGTAAAAAAAACCTTACCCCACACTTCTCCTTTGAACTTAACTCGTCTCACCTTAATGCTATGCCCTCTAGTACTAGACATTTCGACCACGGGAAAAAGATACAGGCTGTGTACTATACTCATAATCTTATAAACCTCTCTCAGGTCTCCCCTCAGCCTCTGCTGCTCCAAAGAAAACAATACAAGTTTGTCCATCTAATCCAGGCAGCATCCTGGTAAACCTCTTCTGCACCTTCTCCAAAGCCTCCACATCCTTCCTGTAATGGGGCGACCAGAAATCAATGCACTACTCCAGATGTGGCCTAACTAGACATTTATAAAGCTGCAATATAACTTCCTGACTCTTGAACCCAGTGCCTCGATTAATAAAGACAAGCAGGCCATTCACCTTCTTTACCACCCTATCAGCCTGTGCAGCCACTTTCAGGGAGATATGGACTTGGACCCCAAGATCCCTCTGCATGTCAACACTGTTAAGGGTCTTGCCATTCATAGTGTACTGTCCCTTTACATTTGATCTCCCATAGTGCAACACCTCATATTGGTCTGGATTAAACTCCATCTGCCATTTCTCTGCCCATATCTACAAATGATCTATATCCCACTGTATCCTTTGGCAATCTTCTACACTATCTACAACACCACCAATCTTTGTATCATCTGCAAACTTACTAACCCACCCATCTGTATTTTCATTCAGGTCATTTACATGTATCACAAACAGCAGAGGTCCCAGTACAGATCCCTGCGGAACACCACTGCAGCCAGAGTAAGTCCCATCGACCACTACCCTCTGTCTTCTATGGGCAAGCCAGTTCTGAATCCAAATGGCCAATTCACCATGGATCCCATGCATCTTAATCTTCTGGATAAGCTTCCAGTGAGGGACTTGGTCAAATGCCTTTTTAACATCCATGTAGACAACATCCACAGCTCGATCTTCATCCATCACCTCCTCAAAAAACTCAATCAAGTTTGTAAGACACAACTTGCCCTGCACAAAGCTATGCTGACCTCCCTAATTAGGCCATGGTTTTCCAAATGCTCATAAATCCTATCCCCAAGAATCCCCTCCAACAGCTTCCCCACCATTGACATGAGACTCACCAGTCTATAGATGCCAGGATTAATCCTATTTCCCTTCTTGAATAATGGAACAACATTTATGTTAAAAACTATGGCTACTGTAAAATGCTTAAACCATGTTGCTTACTTTCTCTACACAATGTTAAAAATATTGTAGTTCACTTTTCTGGTAGACGCAGCAGCTTTATACCAGAATTGATAAACTGTACATTTACAATTTGCTACAGAATATGTGCCAAGAAAAGTAGTACTGGTGGCATGTTTGGACTTTCACCTATAGATGCAAGTAAAAACACATTCCTTCCCATGTGATTTTTCTCTCCATATTGTCAGCAGTTGTGCAGCTAATTAGTGCTGATGACTTCATCTTGAACATGATCCATTGTGAGTTCATTGGGACCTCGTGGTTTGCTACCTTTCACGTTGAGCACTTTTGAACCGTTGTTTCATCTGATCGCCAGGGACCTTTATTGGGTTCAACAGACTGATATCTATCAAGTTACATCCATTCAGCAGTTTTGAACGTCACCATTCCATCTGGTCTCTATTATCTCTGGAGATTTGTAATTTTTACCATCTGTACACTTCATGCAGGATGTCATGCTTTGGTGTTTTGTATCTTTTCCCAAAGTCAGATCACACAAAATATGCTTTTCCTTTCCCCTTACACACACTGTTCATAGTTGCAAGCTTAAGATGCCAGTGGGACTTTGGGAATAAACGTATTGTATAGTTAAATTCCCTTGGTTTAATGACACTCTTTAATTGATGAGATAAAAATGTTATCATCAATACTATTCCAAGGAGGAGAGTTGAATTTTTTTGGCTCAGAACTCCTGACAGTAGTGATGCTAGGTTATTTATTTTCCAAAGTTGCTTCCTGTTTTCATCAGGAAGACACCAAATTTGTTGCAGCATCCAGAAAATCTCATGCCTCAACTAAGTGGCAATGTTCCTCATGTTTCAGCTGATTCTCAGTTGGTAGGGCTGTTGCCTTGAATCAAAACATTGTGGGTTTAAGCACTACTCCAGGGACTTGAGCACAAAAATATAAGTTGACTCTCTAATATAGAACTCTTCAAATACTACACAGTTGGAAGTGCATCTTTCAGTTGAGACATTAAACTGAGGTGCCAGAGATTTTTATCCCTGTGTCCTAGCCTATATTATCCTTCAATCAGTATCCTTGAACAGCTTATTTGTTCATAATCACAGCAGTATATATGAGGACTTGATATGTGCATATTTGCTATTGTGGAGCCTATCATAACAATGACCCACACCTTAAAGGTATACTGCTGTAAAGAAGTTTAGGATTTTCCCTAATATATGTGGGGATTGCAATTGGCAATTCATCAGTCTGCTGACTTCACACTGCCTGAATATTTATCTGTTTCTTCATGCAGCCAGCCTAACCTTGTTGTTGATTGGCAGCATTTATAATCATGGGCATAAAATTCTAACTTGATAGCACAAGTGAAGCAAGGCATGGCACAACATGGAAGAGCACAGGCTCCAAGATTATCAGAGGTTGCACAAGAGGTCTTGGTGGAGGAAGAAGTCCCATATATGCAGGAAGCCAAGAAATGCCTACATGTGCACTTAAATTGCATTGGCAAAGGCAACTACAGGCCAAATGCTGGAAGATGAACTTAATACAGATTGGTGGCCACTGGTTGATGTGGATGTGGTGGACCAAATAGTCTGTTTCCATGCTGTACGAGTCTATGACTCTGAGGCTCCCTAGCTCCTCCACCGGCTATATGTTGAAAGGGCAGTGGGTGCAAAGAATGGAAGTCAATGCCAGGAATCAAAGCTCCTGGAGACTCCTCCATATCAGGAATAAAAAACAGGAAATGGTGGAATATTAAAACTAGTTCTCTTCCAACTGACCTGCTGAGTTTCAAATTTCCAGTGCCTGCAATATTTACTTTTATGTTACCTCCCAAAGGTGATTCAATCAAAAAGCTATCAATTACTTTTAGTTCCTGCACTACTATAGTGGAGATTTTTTAATATATATCCTACAACACTGTATGTGTTCAGTTGTTAATTGGATTTATGTCTACCTTGCATCACCTAATGTTGAATATATCTTTGAAAGAGCATTGAAGAGAAGTGATTGCCAACCACATAACAGACTTGGTCAAATACTATATTCCATCACACAGGCAAATTACCATCGTCTATCTCATTTTGCAACTTGAATATTTAAATCTTTCTTTCCTGTGATACTTTGGAGGTAATGATGACTTTTTCCACAAAAGCAATGTGTTATCCATATATTCTTTGCAGAATCTCCAGCTACGATGAAACAGCATTGCCAGCATTCATATGGAAATGTCTTGTGATGAAGATACTTTATTCATATTACTAGTCCAATAATTTTGCTTATAAACACTACTTATTACAGTTGTTTATCCATAATAAAATAATGTTAAAATACAAACCCTCCACAGAATAACTATGGACCTTCAAATCTGTACAATGATTTCCACAGCATACATATAATCCTATAAACACAAGAACACAAAAAAGCAGGAATTATTTATTCAGTCCCTTGCACCTTTTTTAAGATTTAATAAAATCATGATTGTTCAGATACCTCAGCACTACTTTTCTGCACTAATCCCAAATCCTTTGCTTCCCATACTATTGACCTCAATCTTGAATACGTTCAGCGATTGACTCCCCACAGTTCTCTTGAGTAAGAATTCCAAGGGTTCTTTGTCCTCTTGGTGAAAACATTTCTTCTCAACTTAGTCCTGAATGGCTGATCTCTTACTTTAAAACTGTGATCATTGGCTCCAGAAACTTCAGTCAGGACAAACATAATCCTCTCATTTCCCTGTCCAACCATAAGAATTTTGTACCTGTCAATGCCATCACTTGTCTGCAAAAACCAAAGAAGCATTACATTCCAGACATTGCCTTACCAGTGCTCTAAGGCACTGAGACAAAATGTCTTTACTCTTGTGTTCAAACCTTCTAAATGGAATCTTACAGGTGTAGTGCTTGGCTTCCTAATTAATTAGTACACATGAATGTTACCTTTCAGTGATTTGCAGACAAGCACACCCAAGTCTCTCTGAACACCAACATCTTTCAATCTCTCACCATTTATAAAATACTCTGCATTTCCACTTTTTTCTACCAAAGTGGAAGATCTAAATATGTTTCCACATTAGATTCCATCTGCTATGCCCTCACCCATCCACCTAGCCTGTCCCTGAGCTCCTGAATCCTCTCTGTATCCTCCTCACAGCCCACATTGCCACCTAACTTTGTATCAGAGGCAAATTTGTATAACACTTGATCCCCTCATCAACTCATTGATATTGATTGTGAACAGCTGGATCCCTGGTACTAATCTCCATGGCAACCCCAGGGCACAGCTTCCCAACTCAAAAATGACCTGTTCTTTCCAACTCACTGTTTTTCTGTCCAATAACCAATCCTTAAAAACACCATTATGTTACCTCAATACCATGCACTCTAATTTTGCTTTGTAATTTCTTGTGTGGCACCTTATCAAAGGCCTCTTTATTCACAAAGTTGGCTTTCATTAGTTTAAAATACAACTTGACACACTTCAGTAAAAGTCTTGATTGTGTAATATCTGTTGCATGGCGACCTTACTCACAGAATGTTACACAGCGCTGAGTTTTTCATTTGATTATTCAACAAGGGAAATGGCAATGAAAATCCATCTAGATTAACACACTCAATTTCCTACTTGACTTTAAATTTTATTTATTCAGAATTAGATGCACTCTTTTGTCAATAAAGACTTAAGTGTAGATTTTCTAAGACCACATGCATTGTCATGAAGAAGGGATCTCATTATCAGTGAGTGAGCTCTTCACTTTAACTTCTTCAAGACCACCAAGAATCAAATCCCCCATTAGAACAGCAGAAGGATATATGTTATCTGTGTCCATCATATTTTGTTGAATTGACTTACCTGGCCATGAAGATAAGGTAAGATATGTACATCGAAACACACAGTGAAATGCATCTTTTGCGTAGAATGTTCTGGGGCAGCCAGCAAGTGTAACCATGCTTTTGGCACCAACATAGCATGCCCACAACTTCCTAACCCGTCTTTGGGACGTGGGAGGAAACCGGAGCACCCAGAGGAAACCCACGCAGACATGGAGAGAATGTACAAACTCCTTACAGACAGTGGCCGGAATTGAACCTGGGTCGTCGCCGCTGTAGTAGCTTTATGCTAACCGCCAGCAGCCTCAGACCTATTACCACAAATAAACTGGGCTGCCCACCTGCACCAAAGGGCAACAGAATATTGCTGTGGGATGGATTAGTGCCTACCATGGTGTTGAGATGCTGTTGGGTAGTGGTAACAGAGGGTTTTGTCTATTTTTCTGAAGTTGGTAACTATCAACTATGTTGGTTTATGTGTCATTTAAGTTTTGAATGGGTGAATTGACATCACCTGGAACATTAACTCTGCTTTTCACTCATGACAAGAATTACCTAACCCACAGATTCATAGAGTCATGCAGGACAGAAACAGGCCCTTCAGCCCATTGAATTTGCACTGACAATTAAGCACCAAACACCAATCCTACACCAATCCCATTTATTCTCCCCACATTCCCATCAACTCCCCCCAGACCCTACCACTGACCCATATGCTAGATATATTTACAACGGCTAAATAGCCTTCCAGCCCACACATCTTTGGGATGTTTGAGGAAAACAGAGAGCCCAGAGAAAGCCCACACGGTCACAGGAACAACAGGCAAACTCCACTCAGACAGCACTGGAGGTCAGGATTGAACGGGAGCTTTGAGGCAGCAGCTCTACTAGCTGCACCACTGTGCCACCAGGGTATTTCCTAGATGCCACAGCTATCATGGCTGGAGCATACAGTTAGAGAAGCAGGCAACAGTGACCACAAGTATGGAGGGAGAAAAAAAAGCACAGCTGGAGCCAGGGGAGGGGGGGGGGGGGGGGGGGGGGGGGGGGGGGGGGGGGGGGGGGGGGGGGGAGGGTGGAGGGAGAGACAGGGGAAGGAAGGTGATAAGTGGATACACACGAGACTGCAGATAATTGGAACCAGTTGAGGGAGGGATGCTGGGCAGATGGAAGCAGCAGGGGGAGAGGACTAGGGACCCAGTAGGTAAAGTGTGTGGGTGATAGGTAGATGGAGCCAGGTGGGGGAAGGGAACAAAATTGGGTGATAGGGTGGGGATGGGGGGTATGTGAGAGAACCTGAATGGATCAGGAGAGAGAAAGAAGCACAGGGTTACCTGAAATTATAGAAGTCAATGTCCAATCATTAAAAATTCCTGTTCAGACTCCAGCATCTGCAGCCTCCTGTATCTCCACTTATCACCTCCCAACCTCAGTCTCTACTTCCAACCTTCCCTCCCCCACCTGGCCCCATCTGCTCCTTTTTCCCTCTCTCCTTATCCGTCTCTACCTATCACCCACCGGCTGCTGTATTCCAACTCCAGATCTCCCCCTCCCCCACCTGGTTCTATCTGCCCATCACCTTCACACCCATCTGCATGGGCTTCTTCTCCTTTAGACTACCCTTCCTATCTCCTCCCCTACCTGGTTCCGTCTGCCCATCATCACACCCTTACCTGGTTCCACTTATCACCTTCCAGCCCTTGTCTCTCCCACCCTCCCACCATCAGGCTTCATCTGCCTAACTCCCTTTCTTCCCTTATTTTTCCTTAAGTGTTTCCACTAATCAGCCACCATCCTCTAAACTCCCCCCTCTGCCCCTGATTCCACCCATCACTGACTAGCCCTTGTCTCATTTCTCCTTCTCAGCTCTTTATACCGGCCATCTTCCCTCTACACTCTCAGTCATGATGCAAGGTCTTGATCCAAAACATCGACCATCCCTTGTCTCCACAGATGCTGCCTGACCCGTTGAGTTCCTCCGGGAGTTTTGGCACTCAGTTAGGGAAGTGGGCTGAGAAGTGGCAAATGGATTTCAATACAGATAAGTGTGAGGTTTTGGAAAGTCAAACCAGTGTAAGACTAGGGAGTGTAATGGAACAGAGGGACCTAGAGTACAAGTGGTGTCACAGGTAGACAGGGTGGTGAAAAAGACAGTTAGCACACTGGCCTTCATCAGTCAGGGCACTGAGTTTAGGAGTTGGGACATTATGTTGCAGTTGTATAAGTCGCTGGTGAGGCTGCACTTGGAATATTGTGTACGGTTTTGGTCATCCTGTTATAGGAAAGATGTGGTTAAACTGGAAAGAGTGCCGGAAAGATTTACGAGGATGTTGCCAGGACTAGAGGGCCTGAGTTATAGGGAGAGGTTGGCCAGGCTAGGCCTTTATTCCTTGGAACGTACATGAATGAGGGGCGACCTTATAGAAATGTTTAAAATTATGAGAGGCATAGATGAGGTGGATGGTTACAGTCTTTTCTCCAGGGTAGGGGAGGACAAAACAAGGAGGCATAGGTTTAGGGTGAGGGGGAAAGATTTAAAAGAGACCTGAGGGATAACTTTTTCACGCAGATGGTGGTGAGTATATGGAATGAGCTACCAGAGGAAGTGCATGAGACAGGTACAATAGTATCATTTAAGAATAGGTACATGCAGGGGAGGGGCCTGGAGGGATATGGGCCAAACGAGGAAACTGGGACTAGCTGGGTGGGCACGGTGGTCAGCATGGCTTCGGTGGGCTGAAGGTCCTGTCTCCATGCTGTATTGCTCTATGACTCTAATCTACCTCACGAAGGCCTTGCAGCTTATTGTCTGCCTGCACTGCACTGCACTTTTTGTGTAACTGTAACACTTTATTCGGCATTCTGTTTTCCCTTGTACTACCTCAATGCACTGCTGTGATGAAATGGTCTGTATGGATGGCATGGAAAACAAAGTTTTTCACTGTACCTCAGTACATGTGACAATAATAATAAACCAATAAACCAAACCATTCAAGTCTGAGTTGCACCTATAATGAAAACCTAAGCAATGGAATCATGCTACTGCAATAAACAGGAAAAGGGCAAATTTTCTTTTTTGTATTTAGTTTCAAATGGTTGCCTGAACAGAGGAAAATCAGATCAGAAGAATCATGCCTCTGGAAAGGAGTTTGCCCAATTTTCTCACCTTCCATGTCATATTATTACATTCGACCAAACAAATATATACATTCATGGAGACACAAGAGACTGCAGGGGCTGGAAATCTGGAGCACCACACAAAAAGCTGATGTTCTGCTTTTAGTCATGCATGTATGACCTGCAGAAATTGCTATTGGTTTCAGAGTATAATGACAGCAAACACTAACTATTTCATCACCATTAAAAGCATGAAATCTGGCTCCTTCTACTTAGATCAAAGAGCCGAGATGATTGTGGTACTCATGTAGTTTATAGTTTACAATAATCAAATAAAGCAGCCAGTCACATAAAGGTTGTTGAAACAAAGTCAACCTAAATAGAACAACATTCTAAGATCAGTACCTATTCAATTATCCCATCACAAATTCAAACCTTTGACATGACAGTCCCTACTTTATTAATAATAGTAGGTACTGCCAACATTGCATTCTAATTGATTTTGGCTGTTTGCCATCTCATGGGTTTAATTATTGATAGCCTGTGCATTGGTGTATTGTCTTAACTAGGTATTGTCTGTGTGCATAATTTTCAAGTAATGAAATCTAGGCTATATGTTTCCTTTATATAGAAGTAAATATTATTTACCATGCTACCTCCATGCATTTTGAAAATAATACTAATTGTCAAACAATCCCATTTTAATACGTCACGGAAAACCAAGTGAAATGCTCTCTTTTCATGAACGATGTCTACTCTCAGTAATGAAACCTTAGGGAACATTTTGGTTGTTACTCAGAAGATCAGTTAACCACAGATGTTCAGTTCTGGAGATGAACATATTCTCATTCTAAAAGTAGGAATCCCAAACAATACATGCACAGGCTCTTTATCTCAAAATTGTAGATTTATTTACATGAATCTGCATTGTTTTCATACATAAGATGGCATAACTTACCACAGAGATTGTGAAGAAGTCTTTGGCATCTGTAACATCCTTTCTGGTGTTGAAATGCAACGAATATTCTCTTGTAGCAGCTAATATTTCAGTATATGCCATTCTATTGCCATGCAGTTCAAATGTAAAGTTATCCCTAAAATTAATGAGTAGAAAAGTAGTTTAACACTACAGATGTAATAGACCAAATCTTAATATCCCAGAATCATTGAACATGATTACCCACATGCATACTTTAAAGATCTGCATGCTAGATGCTAGGCTTTAGGCCTATCTTGATGATCCAGAGCATCCTGGACTCCAGTGGTGAGACCTCAGCGGCAGCAGGGTCTCCAATGGTACACAGAGCAAGTCCCACCTCCAAATCCCTCTCCAGGCTCTGCTGGCTATCAAAGATGTGAGTAAACTTTTATATTTTTTAAATGTCGCCTACATTCAGAAACATTAAAAATCATTAAAATTGGAGCAGATAATAAAAAGTATCAAAAATACAACATTATTAATCAAGGATATCTAAATTCACTTATAAAAATTAAAAACAGCAAGCTAGACTGAAATAAATTTGATTAAAAAAAGTAAAGGAAATTATGTTCCCCTTAGTTTACATACTCCATAGTGGTCAATGGGAGCCCTTTGAGAAATCGGAATGTCTAAGTTCTTCTAGAAAGACTAAATAACCTCCTGTGTACTATGCTGATTATATCAAGGTATTAACCACTTATCGGGCAAAGAAAGGTGTTGGGTGAAGAACAGTTATATTACAGTACAGCATAGCCGTAGCCTGTATTTTCTGTTCATATCTTCATAAGTATGCTTCCTACAAAAGCTGTCTCCTATTTCACTGTTATAATATTTTAAATTGGAGTGTTAGCTTTTTATATTGTTTCTTTTTCCTGGCATGCTATCCTTAATGTTCAATTTTACCTGACTTACGGCTACGCTGCCAACGTCTCCAGGCACCCAATAACAGGAGGGACTAGGCAGTGCCAAGAATGTGCTTCATGCTGATACCAGATCCTCCAGAGGGCAGATCTAATATGGATAAATAAAAATCAAAACAGACTGAACGTCAAATCATCAGTCACCCCACTCTGTAGCACAAGGAGTTAATGTGCATTTTCCAACAGACATTCCTTTAATGCTGGGCTAACTCTTTATAAGAGTGAGGAGTTTGACCCTTGGTGCTCCGATATGTGAGATTACTTGGAAATATAGCAATTTGCATTTCAGAGGTTAAGCATATACTGGACATTAAATCCAACAGAAAATCTACCATAATTATAAAGAAATACTTTGCCAATCTCTTGCAACTTTTTCAATAAGGATTGGTTTCTAATCATGTCACCGGCACAGACTTATAGTATGATGTTGAGTTTAAATAATGAGTTAATAGCTAAACAGGAGGCATTTAAAATTTTACTATTTCCCTGCTACCTTAATTTGAATTAATTTATCTATATTTGTGTAAAACATCAAACAAGAATAAATTATGCATTTCTCAACATTGTCTGAATTAACTTTAGATCAAAAAATGGTGTATACTGTATACTAGCTGAAATGATCCTGCTTTAAACCACTAATAGAAGTAATTTTATACAGGCTAGATCACACTAATGACCATTTCTGGTTGAAATTGTGTATGTTGGGAATATGGCCTGGACACATCTGTGAGCAGCTGACATTTCCCTGGTGTCAGTCTCACATCTAATGATATCATAACTCAAGCAGCAAACATTTCCTTCATTGCCAGCATAAACTGAAGCTTTTAGCTGCAACATACAACCTTCATGAGTACTCACAAAAAATCTAGGAGAACATCATGCTGAGATCAGCAGTGGAAAGTCAATTAAAAGGTCTCCACTCTGACATCGAAATCTTACACATGGTAATTTATGAGCTCTAATTTCCAATGCTTAGGATAATGGAAGCTACACTGCTCACTGTCCCTTCATTGCTTACATCACATCAGAGCTGTATGCGATGATCTCTGCCCCCTTGATCATTCCCCATTTTGCAGTAGTGTGCAGCAACTTGCAGCACAGGATTTGATCGAGCAGACGAGCTTGTCCAAGAGCTGCTGGCATGCACAGGAGATCACCACATCCCTTTTCCTGACTTCTATTTCTGCCTTTTATGCAGCTGTCATGGCAAGAGTTCCTTCCAAGTCTGACAGTTTTCCCGGTAATCAGCACAGCAAAGACTTGGCGACTGGGAGCTTTACAAGCAGGAATCGCATAGGTTCTGTTTTAGAGTGGTTTTGTCTGCACCCTACTAAAATAATGTTTGTAACGTACTTTTGTCTATTTTCACAAATTTTTGCAGAGCATCTGATTTGTTGTTAGCGCCATAAGCAGCACATGATTAACACACCAAAACAGGATAACGGTCCATTTATAGATACAGAACTTTGTATACTGGGGTTCTACAGGCCCACCTGAGGCAGCTATCCACAAAAGAGGCCAGCAGGATCAACAAAGCATTGGGAATACCCTTCACCCCTATGTCTGAAAGTGTTCTATTGATGCAGAGTCAGAGTCATAAAGCTATACAGAACAGAAACAGGCCCTTCAGCCCAACTCATCTGTGCTGACCAAGTTACCTAACTGAACTAGTCTTGTCTGCCTGTATTTGGCTCATTTCCCTCTAAACCTTTCCTATCCATGTAACTGTCCAAATACTTTTTAAATGTCATAATTGTACCCACTTCCACCACTTCCTCTCACAGCTTGTTCCATATACTCACCACCTTCTGTGTGAAAAAGTTGCTCCCAGGTCCCTATTAAGTCTTTCCCCCTCTCACTTTAAACCTATGTCCTCTAGTTTTAGACTCCCTACCCTGGGGAAAAGACTTTGCCCTATTCACCTTATCTATGACCTTTCTGATTTTATAAACCTCCAAAAGGTCACCTCTCAGCCTCCATTCCTCCAGGGAAATATGTTCTAGCCTAACCAAACTCTCCTTATAACCCAAACACTCTAGTCCTGGTAACATACTTATAAATCTTTTTTTGCACCTCTTCCAGTTTAATGACATTCTTCCTATAGCAGGATGACCAGAACTGTATGCAGTACTCCAGATGTGGCCTCACCAACATCTTGTGCAGCTTGGGTCTCTAGAGAAAGTGGGAGATAGTTTGAGTAATCACGATGAGGGTAGTTTGGGGAATGTACTTGCTTTTATCCAGAAATACTCTTTATTCATAAAATTTGCAGATGTAAAATATAGGACATTCATATGTCACAGCACAGACATATTATTCTATAAAATTGATAAAAGCAGTTTATCAGTTCTGCTGAAGCATCTTCGACCTGAAACGTTAACTCTGCTTCCATTTCTACAGATGCTGTCCAACCTGCTGAGTGTTTCTTGCATTTTCTGTTTGTTTCCAGCATCCACAGTTTTTTTTGGATTTTCATCAGTCTGGGTTCTGTATATGTGGAATCACAGTGGGTCCACACAAAAGAGAGTGATGTCATCCCCATACAGGGAAACTTTGATCTGAGTGCATTTCTGGCCTGAAATCATTGCCCTTCTTTTTCCTGTGTCTTTCCTGATGAACTCAGCAAACAACTTCACACAAAACACAAACAAGAGAGAGGAGAAAAGACAACCATTCACAGCTCCAGATTTGATGGGAAAACTTTCTGATTCCCATCCATTAGACAGCTGTTGTCTCTGTAGTACTGCCATATTCAATTGCAGATTCCCTCTCCAAATCCCACTTTGGAGACCAGGTTCAACACCCTGTGTTATCCCCTGTGCTGTATATAGGTGATTATATCCCTGAGTAGCACCAGGTTAATATGGGGAATGGGCAAGTTTCTTCACTTTCCCTGCAGACTACAAGTTCAAATTCCCTCCATCATTATCAACTGGCAACAACCAAACATTTTCTAACTCAATATCCTGCTATCTGCATGCATTGTATTATTTAATTGAGCTTATATATGAAGAGGAGATCAAGTAAACAGAGCTTCCAAGCATGGCTTAAGGTAATCTTGCTTGAAAAATGGAGTGGTCTCTATTTGTGGCATGAAAAGTGAAGTTAGTGAAGTGAAATGAAGCCATTTGGACATTGATAAAATGCTGCAAACAGCAGGTAGATCCAAGACCAGAGCAGCTTCAATTTATCACCGAGACCTGTAGCTGGGATAAAATTCTGTTGGCAGCCGTACAGCAAAACAAATAGCTAAGATGCTGACATGCCTGTGTCTTATCTCTACCACAAATGAGAAAAATTCTCATAATATAGACAACCTTACTAGCTTCCACATTGTTGCTTTCATATTACCAATAAACTTCCACTGAATTCTACTGCAGGAAGAGCAAATTTGTTAATTATAGATTTAATAAATTTGCAAACAACAGTTTAGCATTAGTTTTCAGTTTTTATATTGCAACCTGACAGGGGCTCCCTTTGTGCCTGTGTCCTACCTGATGGACTCAGAAAAGGGCTTGAGACAAAATACAAACAAGAGAGAGAGGGAGGACAGTCTTACTTACAATGGATTTGGCCAGGAAGCCTTCCAGTTTCCAGCCATTAATTGATAATTTTCCACCCATTGAAGGACTGTTGACATCTCTGTAAAGCACTCTTATCCAGATGGAAATTCCCTTCCCTAACCCTACTTTGGAGAGCACATCCATCATGCATGTGTATGATGTTCTGTCAAATGCCTTCTCCTGATCCAAGCTGACTAAACAAGTGTCTATCACACCCTCACCTGCCCAGCACATAGAGCAGAGTTGCAGAAGGCTGTACATGATTGTTCTGCCAGGTTGGATCCAGGTATATAAGAACATAAGAAATAGGAACAGGAGTGGACCACTCAGCCTCTCTAGCCTTCCTGTTATTCAATATATTATGGCTGATCTGTCCCAGGTGTTAGGGATTAGGTTACTATTTGGTGAATGTCCCTTTAAGACATAGTACAGTAATGTGTGTGTGTGTGTGTGGTGTTATTACGGCAACAACAGGAGATAACGAGAGACACTGCCTGCTGGTCTCTGTATCGATGGATGAAAAACAGTAACTGTGTCTGTCACTACAATCCACGTATGGATTTTTGGAATAATCCAGTGGAGTCCACTTTGTCATTAACCTGTAGAAGGAAACAGGTATTTCTGTGGACGGCCACATCTCGAATGCCTTTCGGGGTGGCAGATACTTCAGAACAAAGCAGTGGAGATCATCAATGACTGAGGTGTCGTATGGGTTCCATCATGGAACATTTGGATTTTGTAATGTCTCTATTTTCTCTCCACATTTTCTCTTCAGTCAATGGTGGTTTTGCAAAAGCCTTTGCTCACATTTCAACTTATGGCTTGCTGAACTGAACTTTGAGAACTATTTCTGGACTTGGAGTTTGGGAATTTGCCACACACACACTTCGGGTTTAGTTTTGAGGCTAATGTTTAATATCTAACATTTTTACTTCTAACATTCTAACATTTTTACTTTTATTTTTCTTATTATCATAAGTAGTTATTAATAAAATAGTTTCTAACACTTATACATGACTCAGTGTGTTTCTTTTGTTGCTGGTACATAACACAGTCTTATCTTCCCTTCTGTGCCAGTTCCCATGGCATTTAATGTTTCTGCCTTCAATTTAAATACACCCATGACTTCAAAGAAGATTTGACACAATTGAGGATGAGACTGGAGAGAATCTTGTAATTCACATGAACCAGTGAGATGACTGTTAATTTCCGATCTCTTCCTTCTCCACCCTCCCCCACCCCACCCCACCCCACCCCCACTTCTGCTTGGGGCTGAGGATAATGATGCCCGTGCTCATGGTTTTGGACACGTTGCCAGAGCACTTCCATCAAGTCTAGTCAATATATCCACATACTACTCAGCTAGTAAACCATCACTTCAAGGGGTTTATTTATCTTAAAGGAACCATGGGATCTTATCAGCTTGACCAAAGTTACTGTGTGGCCTGGACTCTCACACTTTTTGTCTTCTAAGATGTCCGTGCACAGGAAGTTCTGGAGTATGTGCTGCTGGTGGCCTTCAAATAAAGTGCCCTGACAGAGAAGAATTTGATGGTCTTTAATGTCAGACTGCAAGGATGTTATTGAGTCAACGAGCCTTTAGGAAGAAGATTTCATTCCTGCTACATGGAGCAGACTGTGGATCCAAAGAATATCTTGGGAGATTTGCTGGCTCTTTGCTTCTTGGAACTCCTCCTCAAAATTGACTCCCATTGACAACAGCAAGAGGAGATTCTGCATGCTTTTCTAGAGTTCCAGCATTTCTCTCCAGCTCTTTCTCACTTTCAGCACATCTTTAAAGATGAAGCATCTCCGTGCTCCCTGGTCCAATCATCCCTTCCCACTCACACCTCCAAATCCCCTGGCACTTTCCCCTGCAACACCTGCCCCTACACCTCATCCCTCACCACCATCCAGGGACCTAAACAGCCTTCCCAGGTGAGGCAGAGATATACGTGCGTCACCTCCAACCTCGTCTACTGCATTCAGTGCTCATGATGTAGACCCCACTATATTAACAAGACCAAATGTAGGCTTGGTGACTCTTTTGCAGAGCACCTGCACTCTGTCCGCAACAGCCACCTTGAGATTACAGTGCATGTAATTTCAACTCCCCTCCCCATTCCCACATTGGCCTGTCTGTCCTCACTGCTACAGTGAGGCTAAACACAAACTAGAAGAAGAGCACCTCATTGTCTGCTTGGGTAACCTACAACCCAAAGGTATGAACATTGAATTTGTTGCATATGGGCTGCAAAAGCCACCTGAGTCATCTTCCACTTTTCCTGGTGATCAATAATGGATTGCATCCACAGAGCAGAAATGTATAATTTCAGAGGAGGGGTAAGATGGAGAGATGTGCCCAGCATGCTCCTCATCCTGATGTGTGCAACTGCGTCAGACTGTGCACAGACCCTGACTACTCACACTCCAAGTGCCACTACATGTCGTGGTTCTATCTGTCCCTGGTGTTGCAAAGGATGGACCTGTACATGTTGCTGTGGGCATTCCAGTCAGTTGGCCCTTGCAATACCATTTGTCACTCATAGTAAATTTTGTATCAAAGAATACCTTTGACCACAAGTCAATCAGGCATTGCTTTACATGGAATGTCCTCAAAGGCTTGTGGAAGAAGGAGGGGGTATTGGTATTGGTTTATTATTGTCACTTGTACCAAGGTACAGTGAAAAACTTGTCTTGTATACTGTTCATTCAGATCAATTCATCACACAGTGCAGTTACATCGAGTTAGCACAGAGTTCATTGAGGTAGTACAGGTAAAAACAATAACAGTACAGAGTAAAGTGTCACAGCTACAGAAAAAATGCAGTGCAATAAGGTGCAAGGTCACAACGTGGATCCTGTTGGGGGGTTCCCCAAGCAGGCTGTCATTTGGCAAGAAGAAACGTTACCAGAATTTTCAAAGAAACACCAAGACCTTGCTTGACTGGTGTGGAGTAGGGCCCACACCAAGTTCCTTCATCACCACTGCATTCTCTTCCCAAAGTGGCTGAGTTAGGGCTGTCCTAATGTGTGTTTGCCAAGAAGGTGTGGAAGTATCAGTTTTTGTCAAGGCTCGCCCCACACAGCTGTATAACACATGACAGTAAAACCCCTTAGACAGCTTTATGAAAGAATATGTCTATAAAGGAATATTTAATGTTATGTTGTTAAAATGTTAATTTTGCAAGTAACTAGATTGCTATGGCTTGTGCAGAGAATGGCAACATGTGAACGTACTATCCTACATATTTTCAAATTTTAGCAACAATGTATATTTTTGAAAAATAATGAAGTGGAAAATAATGAGAGGAATGCTTGACCAGGAATTCCTGCATTACGTTAACATTTCTCACAGTTTGCTTCCTTTTTGTTCAACAGTCATTTTCCAGCTTGACAATAAAAGCAGTAAGCAGTAGATTTGTGACTCTTTTAACATGACATTTTATTGCAATCATCGAACTTCTTCCTTCTGTTCATGCTATTCCATACGTAGTTGATATGAAACCCTAAATATTACAGTTAACAATCATCAATTCACCCCACTCTAAGTTTTTAATCCTACTTGAGAAAATATTTGAGTTATCTACATTCCAAAACACTCATGACAAGGTGACATTAATACAAAGACCCTCACATTTGGTAAGACATGAACAGAATTTTAAGAAATAGCATATTTTAACATCTCAGCAATGTATTCAATCCACTCTTTGGGAAGGAGTAAAACTTGACCTTTCTATTAGTTGGTACAATAGTCAATTTTTTTAATTGGAAAATTTCTCATCATGTTTCATAGTCCACATTTGCCCCCTTTTGCCCTCCCATTGTCATGGTGAAGAACCTCTATGCAGCTACCGTGGAAGCAAAACCGTCTTTGGAGTGAGAGGCCTTGCTATAGTTTATCTGGTAATCTCTAGGACAAGCTGAAAAATGCTAATATAATTGACTTGTGCAAGCTCCTTCTTTACTTACTCCAGGCTTAGAATGGTTCTCTTTATCAGCATTTCATATTCTTCTCCCAGCTCTACTCTCACCTTAAAGCTGATGGTTTGAAGGACACAGCAGTATATGTTTTTATGAGTTTAGCAACACCGACAATTGCAACCAGTTTTGCGCCTGCAACCAACTCAGATTGCAGTGTAATTTTAACGGAAATAATTGCTTGAATTAAGAATTGCCACCACTTAATTGTGAATGGTGTGTTTTTTTCTGAGGTATTCTTCATATAAATTTAGTCGGAACAGTCCAGGTTATGAAGCTAATGCTCTATGAGGCATGTGATCTATGCCTTTTGAAAAAAGCAGCTTTTCATACATTTCACTAATTAACGATTTAATCAAACCTCTTGGAAAAGAAATAACAAGATAGGTGAGGTTAAAATTTAACACAAGGCAAGAAGTGACCAGGGCCCTTGATGTGGCTTTATCATCCACCATGAGTGTGCTGTGCTTTTGAAAAGCCATGAAATGATTTCCTAAAATAATAGAATAATGCTACAGAGAAGAGTACAAAACAATGACAATTTCTAAATGCTGCAAACAGCCTTTGACATTATATCTGCATTTGAAGTAAATGGTAAAATGTAGAATTAGTAAGCAACGTGAAGCTATTTAGCCAATGTATACTTTAAACAATGAAGATTAATATAGATTATTGTATCGATGAGTACCAGACTTTACCCTGTAGTGTAGCGGTTAGCGTATCGCTATTACAGCACCAGCGACCCGGGTTCAATTGCGGTCGCTGTCTGTAAGGAGTTTGTACATTCTCCCCGTGACTGCGTGGGTTTCCTCCGGGTGTTCCGGTTTCCTCCCACATTCCAAAAAGACATATGGGTTAGGAAGTTGTGGGCATGCTATGTTAGCACCGGAAGCGTGGTGATGCTTGCGGGCTGTCCCCAGAACACTCTACACAAAAGATGCATTTCACTGTGTGTTTCAATGTACAGGTGACGAATAAAGATATCTTAAATCTTAAATTACAAAGCTTATATATTGCAAATCTGTAACAAATATAATTTTTTATCAATAATTATAAATTATAATTTTTCTTTCTGGTCAGCAACAGTGAATGATATTAAAAAAAACAAGCCAGATTCAAGCTTCAAATGGTTTATTTAATTAGGTTCAAAATTAATCCCATTTTATTGCATGATTCAATGGATGAAAATGAATGTAAAATGAACTTAAAGTGTGATATCATTTTACAGTGCATTAAGCATTCACATTTACAGTATGTAGATAAAGCATTTGTAATGTAAATGTTTTAAATGCTTCTTAGTTGTGAATGTTATAATGCAATTTTCTGCCAATTCTCCAAAAAATGTTTAGAACTCTGTGGCCTTAACTAAGATGCCATTTGTTCATTTGGGTTCAAATAAATTAATGGGAAATGTAAGAAGATCTTTTCACATGGTGAAAACATTATGTTGTTGCAAGTCAAAAACGATTCATAATTGCCTAGATAATTTTCCTCAAGATAAATGCAGCTTGTGCGTTAGATACACTGTAAATAGAAAAGTGGAGTATTTTTTTAACGGTGAGAGATTGAAAGGAATTCATGCTGTGAGAGACCCAAACGTCCTTGTACATGAATCAATGATAAGTAACCTGCAAAAGTAGCAAGCAATTAGGAAAGAAAACAGTAAACCAAGAAATAAAACAATTTAGTTACTAGATTAGGGATGTTTTGGTCCAATTTTTTAGAACTTTGGCAAGTCTGCATCTGGATAATTGTGTACAAAATTAGTCTCCCTGCATAAGAAGGGGAATCCTTGTAATAGAGGGAAGGCAGAGAATAATCACCATATTGAATCTTGGGTTAATGCACTTGCCATCTGAGAAGAGATTAAGCAGATTGGTCCTATACTCTAATAAGAAAAACAGAAAATGATGGAAGCACTCAGCTGGTCAGGTGCACTAGTGGGGAAACAAATGGAGGAGACGTTTTAGCTCAAGGACCCTCCCTCAGAACTGGAAAAGTGAGAAGTCAAGACTGTTTTATGAAGCAGGGAGGGGCAGAGAACAGAGGGCATATCTATGATATGGTGCAGACCAAAGTCAAGGTAAAAATTACCTTAGAAACCAGTATTTATAGTCAAAAATGAAATATGAAACAAATTGAAACAGGGAGGTACAGCCACATCTGTGGTGAAAGAGAAACAAAAATTCATTATTTTTAAATAGATTTTTTTATATATTAAGAATATCATGGAATATAGAGTTAGTATCTTTTTGTTCTTATAATATTCCAATAGTGCGCAATGCATTTAAAAGGTAATTTCAAACTTGATTTGGAATGCCATAAGCCTGTATCTGAACAGTTTCATATTGCAGGCTTCACATTGGTTATCAGGAAATTTGAATTGCTATTCTGAAGGATCTGGGGGAACCAACTCAGAGCTTTTGGATTTTACAATAGCTCGCCACAGAACAGAAAACTGCATGAACCAGTTCCTTCATGAAATAGTCACAACTCTATAACAGAGTGGACAATTTTAACTTCTAAAAACAGATGTGTTTGGGATATAAAATGTAAAAAATCTCAAACTCAACTCCAACTTGCACTGGAGCTGCCCTGTTCCAGTTTTAACAGAGACAGGATGTTAGGGATGGAGGAGTAGAGCAGTTAGAAGCAGATAACCAACTCATTCTCAGGAAGTTGTTGCAGTTTTAGAATTTATTGCTCATATAGCTTTAAATCAGGTTGTCTGGGTTTCAGAGGCTTCAGGGAAGCTAGTGTGTAAAGGAGGCAAAGACAGCTGTGGATGGGGAGCCATAACCAGCATAAGTGCCTGCTAATTCCCAGTCAGTTAAGCTAACCTGCTTCCCCACTTGACTAGAACAACACTCCTCTCTTTTGTTACTTTTGGACCACTCCCTGATATTACATACCACACTGTATTCCACCAACCCCTTACCCCATCCATCTTCTGACTTGTATTCCAGCAGCAGAAATGTATCTGTTTTGGGACTGCTTCTACTTCCTGGGTGAGAGGGATTCAAACCTTGCAATCAAGCATTTTGCAGGCCAAGTTCCTGCTGGGAAGAAAAGGTTTAACATGGTGTTCAAGGAGTAGAACTACTCATCACATGACCAGTAGTCCAATATTTGGAAACGTTGTCCTAGTAAAGATCAGAGCAAGAGTCTCCCACAGATGAATAAAAATGCTTTTGTAATGCAAGATTGTGTTTCATCTTGGAATTATGTTGAAGTTGAGGGACAGGGAATGCAGAATATTGAGTGTATTCATGCCCTCATCTGATAGAGATCCGAGCAAAGCATTGTAATCTTGAGGCTATGCTTTCCCCAGTTAAATCGTCATTTTTTTTCAATTTGTTTAGGAACTGTTAATTTCTCTAATATTCTACCACTGTACGAGCACTTACAGTTTAAAAGTAGAATTTGGTGTGGTGCTTTTATAATTTTATGTCATTATGGTGTATTGGGAAGGCAAAAAATTATATTGGTTTGAGACTGCTCAAATGATCAGATAGGACACTGCAACCACTGTGCATTGGTGATGCAGGGAATCATTATTTACAGTGGTCCTTAGGATGTCAAACAAGCCTGTTATTTTGTCCTTGATTATGCTGAACTTCTTGAGAGTTGTTAAAGCTGCACTTATCCAGGCAAGTAGAGAGTATTGAGACACAGGAGACTGCACGTGCTTGATTTTGAAGTAAAAATTAAACTGCTAAAAGAACTCAATGGGTCAAGCACCATCTGTGGCGGCAAAGGGATGGTCAATGTTTCGGGTTGAGACCCTCAAGACTGAGAGTGTAGAGGGAAGATAGCTAGTATAGAGAAATGAGAGGTGAGACAGAGGATGAAAGGTAATAGGTGAAAATACAAGAAGAAGAGAAAAATATTTTAGGGCGATGGAACTGGGTGGGACAGGGGAGGGAAGAGGCAGAGGCTGGTAGGTGATAGGTGGAACCAGATAAGGGAAGGGTTTATGAGCAGATGCAACCAAGACCAGGTCAGGGAAGGAGACAGGATAGGAAAGGTGAACCAACAAATCTGGGTGGATAGGTCTGTGGGTGATGGCAGATGGAACCAGGTGGGGGAGGGTAATGCATCTTGGTAATAGGGGAGGGGGAAGGGATGGAAAAAGTGGACAAAGGGAGAGAGAGAACCTGGGTGGACTGGTGAGAGTGGAAAAGGTACACAGAGGAGTGTGTTACATGAAATTGGAAAATTCAATGTTCATCTCATTGAGCCATAGGCTATCCAAGCAGAATATGAGGTGTCATTCTTCTAGTTTGCAGTTTGCCTCACTGTGGCAATAGACAAGGCAGAGGACAGACAGATTGGTGAGGGAATGGGAAGGGGAGTTTAAATGACATGCAACTGGATGCTCAAGATGGCTGTTGTGGTCAGAGCACAGGTGCCCTGCAACCGTTGCCTAGTCTATGCTTCATTGACGTAGAGGTGGCCACATCGCGAGCACCAAATGACCAGGTTGGAGGAGATGCACATGAATCTCTGCCTCACCTGGTAGGACTGTACAGGTGCCTGGATAGTGGTGAGGGAGGAGGTGTAGGGACAATTGTTGCACCGCCTACATTTGAGGGGAAAGTTCCAGAGGACAGGGAGGAGTGGGTAGAAAAGGATGAGCAGACCAGGGTGTCACAGAGAGAGTGCTCCCTGCAGAGATCAGGGAGGAGGGAGAGGGGAAGACGTCGCCTCCCCCACCTGGTTCCATCTGCCTATTATCCACATACCGATCTACCTGGGTTTCATGGTTCACCTTTCCTATCTTATCCCACTCCACCTGCCCATCATCCCGCCCGTATCTGGGATCCTGATGGAGCTGGTTGAAATACTGACGGATGGTGTGCTGGATGCGGAAGCTGGCGGGATGAATGCTGAGGACCAAGAGGACTCTATCTCTCTTCTATCTGGGGAGAGAGGGTGGGTGAGAGAGACATCCAGGAAATGGAAGAAATGCACGTGAGGGCTCCATCAGCTATGGCAGAGGGGAAGACAGGTTCACAGTGGAGAGTATCCTTGCCTTCCATCATGTGGATTACTGAAAAGTCTTGGGAGTCAGGAGGTGTTCTCACTGTATGATATCCAGCCTCTGATCTTCAGTCACAGTATTTATGTGGCTGGCTCAGTTAATCTTCTCGTCAATGGTGATCCCTATGGAGTCTCTTGTGAGGCGCTATACAATGATAAGGCCATTGCATGTCAAGGATAAGCTCTTTCATCTGGAAGTTGTCACTGCCTGACATCTGTTAATTGTCATTTATCAACCCTGTCCTGGATGTTATCTGGGTCATTTTACATGAACTGTTTTATCAGCATTTCTTTGCTTTCCTTCTCCCTGCCTATAAAACAAGTATCCCACATTCTTTTTATTAAATCAGCCTTATAAAGAATTATATGTGCAAACCTCCAGCTACATCGGCTCCTAAAACTTTTTAAAATTGCTATTTGGTTGATATTGCCAGTCTTCATACCTTCCAACCTAAAGTATAACTTCACACTGAGCAACACATCAACTGCCACTGTCTGCAAATTTCAGCAATCTGTCCATATCCTCTTGAAATCTGTTTTCTTCTCATTGTTTACTGCTATTCCAAGTTTTATGTAATCTGCAAACTTTGAAATTACACCCACCATACTCAATTGCACATTATTAATGCATATATAAAAGGGTAGTCTTAATTAGTACCCCATGGGACAATAAAATCTTTCAGCTGTCTCAACCCTCATTGGACAACACTGTTTTGAAGAAACGTATTCCAAAATCTATGCACAGTACAAGCCAACAAATAATTAACAACAGTTGTTACTGAAGTTCATAACCTGCTAAAATATCATTTTATACACAATAGAACTAAAGACATTCCAGATTCAATTTACTGCTATAAAAGCATTTGATTGTCCATATTTTAATGGATTCTTGGTTCTTTGATTACTAACCAAATTTGTCATTTCTCTGGAAATAAACATTGAAAAAAACTACAAAGAATCACATAGTAAAAGCAAAAATAAAGACTTGCATCATGTAACAGCTCTCACACCCTTTCAACACATCCCACAGTGCTTTACAGCCAATGTAGCATCTTTGAAGTGCTGAAATGTAGCAACCACTTTGTGCATAGCAGGCTTCCACAAAGAGCAATGATCATAATCAAATAACCTGTATCATTGATCTTGATTAAGGGAAAAATATTAGTTGTGACTTTGTGGACAACTCCTTAAAATAGAGATACAGGATATTTTACATTCACCTGAGAAAACAGATGGGGCTGTAGTTTGTCAGATTGTCCTAAAGGCTGCACCCACTCAATTGCACCTGGGTATCTGATTGAATGTTGTGCTCAATTTTAAGAAGTGTACAAATATTAAGAAGGGCACAAATATTTGGAATATTAGGAATCATCCCACTAAATATTTGCTTTTATATTTCTTTACCCAAGAAAAACTTCCTCAATCTTGATTTTTTTCCCCACTATGGTTATAATACGAACAGTGAGCATGCAAAGTTCGTAACTCACAGCAAGGTGAAAACAAATACATTGGAGCTAAATAAATCATTATCTTTTATAATAGAACCTCTATTTGATGAGATCCATAGGTACTCATCATCACTGCATCCTGTCAATTGGTAACTATAGTTGGCATTGTCAACAGTTGCAATCTCTCTTCTCCAAAGATGACATTTGGGGAAATCTTTGGAGACTATCAACAGAAAGAAGTTATATTGAATTTCTACAAAATGAGATAAAATACCTGATAAAAAGATAATTTTTCAAAATCATTTGTATTACTGGTATCACTCTTATCTAAAGCACCAAGGAATTCTTACATGCTGTATGTACGCTGAGTACATAAACAGTGCATTAAATGAATGTTTAACCTTTTCATTCGACTTAAAGAAATGGCTGACTTTATTCTGTGTAAATTCTAGAAGCCCGGATGCATTGGAGTGCACCAAACATTACACATACCAGTGGCAATTAAGAATGACTGGCAAGCATTCTCCTTCAGGTACCTAACCAGGCACTTAACTCCCAATAACTTGAGTATTGTTTTGCAGCATATACCAATCAAAGCGTCATTACACAATTTCTATGAGAAATTGAAAAGAATATTGTGAACATAAAAGTAGAATTAAGTTTACATTCTGTGATGGAAGAACAGTTTTGATGAAAGTTATCAACTGAAATATTTACTCTACTTCCTTCTCCACTAATAATGTCTGACCTGCCATTTTCAGCATTTTCTCTCTTTAATGTACTGTAGTTACTTTTCTCAGTTCCAAGGCTTCAACTCTATCCTATCAACCTGCTAAGTAACAATGTTACTGATAAGACTGATTCAAAGAAAGGAAAGTAAGAAAACATTCACTGCATTGTTAAATAGGTGCTTAGCCCATTAATTACCAGGCATTTGTGGTGATTTTAATGGACAATTAATGTACAAATTGAGTAGCTCCTTAAAAACAAGCACGTTGAGCATGGGAAGCTGTTTGTGTGAGACAAATGGCAGGGTAGCCTTAACTAACCAGCTAATGAGTTATTTCTTCACCAGACAAATCTTTCCCTCACTTTTCCCGAAAGCACACTCATCTTCATTCTTCCACCTCTATCAATACTCATTCCCCTTCTCATTGCACCTTTGTATTGCAAGCACTGGAGATGCAATAGCTGCCTTTTTAATTTCATCCCTTCCCACCATCTGGTGATCAAAACACTCATTCCAAGCAGCATGGCAATTTATTTCTTCCTTTTAAGTCAGTGGTCTCCTTCACATAAGGGCAACAAAACATAGGTTAGGTGATCACTTTGTTGAACATTTCTATTCAATTGGTGAGGGTGGCATGACCTTCCAATTACCTAGCACTTCAATTCTCCACCCTTCTCTTACTCTGCCCTTTCTGTCTTTGGCCTCTTATAATGAAGCTCAACATAAATTTGAAGGCCAAACTGTTGTTCACCCCACCCACCTTCCCACCTTTATTTCAGCAGCAAGGTTCAACGCAAGCTTGAGGAAGAATACCTCACCTGGGCAGGTTTCAGCCCTGTGGACTCAATATCAAAATCTCTGACATCGAGTAACTTGCTTTCTCTGTCTGCACCATAACTGGTTGTCCATCTTTGAGGGAGATGCAAGAAACTGCAGATGCTGCAATCTGGAGTGAAAAAAAAACTGCTGGAGGAACTCAGCAGGCCAAGCAGCATCTGTGGAGTCAAAGGCACCCATCCATCTTTGATGGAGACACAGGAGACTGTAAATGCTGGAAACTCTGAGTCCTGATGCAGGTCTTGATGCAAAATGCTGATGTCCTTCCTGCCCACAGAAGCTGCAAAATGTTGACGTCCTTCCCCCCCCCCCCAAATTTCTCATTCTTTTTTCTTTTTTCCCTTTTCTTTGGAGCAGACTCGATGGGCCGAATGGCCTACTTCTGCTCCCTTGTCTTCTGATCTTGTGATCTGCTCAACCCATTGATTTCCTCCAGCAGGTTGTTTGGTTATCCATCTTTAATATTGGCTCAGTTTTTCACTCTCCATTAGTACAGCCCAGCATGCTGGGCATGTCTCACAGTGCTGCAATTAACAAAACAGTAAGTTTCTTCGTGTTATTGATTGGGAGCAAGAGGCAAGCGAGCGGAATCAGCTGAGGACTTACGAACAGGTAAGTTTTTTTTCCCTAACGGTTCGGGGATAGCGGGGAGAGACTGCGCAGGCGCGTGACATAAGCGGTTAGCGCACGAACAGTTTAAAAAGAAGGCCGCCATATCCAGCGGGCAGCGTTCAGAGCAGGCAGCGGAGTGAGAGGGAGCAGAGTGATTGGGCTTTGGCTCAACGGGCTTAGCAGTAATGGGGCGAGGCGGGTGAGTAGCTGGTAAGTAAAGATAAGGTTTACCTGTTATAAATTTTAAGTAGAATAAAACTAGGTAGGGAAAGAATAGTTCAGATGGAGGAGATGGTGATGTGCTGCAGCTGCTTGATGTGGGAGCTAGTGGACTCTGCTGCGGTGCACGGTGACCATTTCTGCAGTAAGTGCTGGAGGCTGGAGGAACTTCAGCTCAGAATTGATGAGCTGGAGTTGCAGCTTCAAACACTGCGGAGCATCAGGCAGGGAGAGAGTTATGTAGATGCTGTGCATCGGGAGACAGTCACCCGCTCCCCCCCCCCCCTTAGAGCAGGTACTTCTAGGGTCCAGGAGGCAGATAGAAGGGTGACTGTCAGGGGAGTGAAAAAGAAAAAGAAAGGGAACAGGCAGATAGTGCAGAGGACCCCAGAGGCTGTTCCCCTCAGTAACAGGTTTTCCACTTTGGATCCTGTTGACGGGGATGACCTACAGGGATCAAGCAGCAGTAGCCAGGTCTCTGGCAGTGGGACTGGTCCTGCTGCTCAGAAGGGGAGGAGAATAGGAGGGCAATAGTGATAGGAGACTCGATAGTCAGGGAAGCAGATAGGAGGTTCTGTGGAAGTGAGCATGAATCCCAGATGGTATGTTGCCTCCCAGGTGCCAGGGTCCGGGATGTCTCTGATCATGTCCACAGCATTCTTGAGCAGGAGGGAAAACAGCCAGAAGTCGTGGTACATGACATAGGTAGGAAGAGGGATGGGGTCCTGAAAAGTGAGTTTAGGGAGCTAGGCAGGAGGCCAAAGAAGAGGACCTCAAGGGTAGCAATCTCAGGATTACTGCCAGTGCCACGTGATAGTGAAGGTAAGAATAGGAGGAGATGGCAGATGAATGTGTGGCTGAGGAGTTGGTGCAGGAGGGAAGGTTTTAGATTTTTGGATCATTGGGATCTCTTCTGGGGAAGGTAGGTCCTGTACAGAGTGGACGGGTTACACCTGAACCTGAGGGGGACCAATATCCTTGCAGGCAGGTTTGCTAGGGTGGTTTGGGAGAGTTTAAACTAGATTGCAAGAGGGAGGGGAACTAGAGGGGTAGGTCAGAGGAAAAAGTGGGTAGGGAAAAGTCAGATCTAACATGTAGAGAGGCTTTGAGGAAGGAGAAGCAGAGTATAGGGTATAGAAGTAGAAAGGTGGATAGGCTAAAGTGCATCTACTTGAATGCAAGAAGTATCAGGAATAAGCGTGATGAACTGAGGGCTTGGATAAGTACATGGGGCTATGATATTGTGGCTCTTGCAGAGACTTGGCTGTCAACAGGGCAGGAATGGATATTGAATATTCCTGGATTTCAGTGTTTTAAAAGGGATGGTGGGGGGCGTGGAGTAAAGGAGGAGGGGTGGCATTACTGGTCAGGGATACTATTACAGTTGCAGAAAGGGTGGATAATGTAGAAGGATCCTCTCTAGTGTCAGTATGGTTGGAAGTTAGGAACAAGAAAGGAGCAGTTACTCTACTGGGAGTATTCTATAGGCCCCCCGGTAGCACAGGGATACTGAGGAGCAGTGATTGGGAGGCAGATTTTGGAAAGGTGCAAGATAACAGGGTTGTTACCATGGGAGATTTCAACTTCCCAAATATTGATTGGCACCTGCTTAGTACCAAGGCTTAGAAGGGGCGAGTTTATTAAGTGTGTCCAGGACAGATTCCTGTCACAGTATGTTGACAGGCCGACTAGAGGGAATGCCATATTAAATCTAATAATTAGGTAATGAACCAGGTCAGGTGACAGATCTCACGGTAGGGTGAGCATTTGGGGGACAGTGACCACTACTCCCTAACCTTCAGCATTCTCATGGGCAAGGATAGGAGCAGAGAAGGACAGGAAGATATTTAATTGGGGAAGAGCAAATTATATGAAGCTATAAGGCTAGAACTTGGTGAGAGTAATTGGGATGATATTTTTGAAGGGAAATGTACTATGGGATGTGATTCGGTCGTTCAGGGATCTCTTGCAGGATGTTAGGGATAAATTTGTCCCGGTGAGGAAGAGAAAGAATGGTAGGGTGAAGGAAACCATGGGTGACAAGAGAGGTGGAACAACTAGTTAGAGGAAGAAGGCAGCATACATAAGGTGTAGGCGCAAGGATCAGATAGGGCTCATGAGGAATATAGGGTAGCAAGGAAGGACCAAGAAGGGGCTGAGGAGAGCCAACAAGGAGACATGAAAAGGCCTTGGCGAGTAGGGTTAAGGAAAATCCCAAGGCTTTTTTTCACTTATGTGAAGACAAGAAGGATGACGAGAGTAAAGGTAGGACCGATTAGAGACAAGGGTGGGAAGATGTGCCTGGAAGCTGTGGAAGTGGGTGAAGTTCTCAATGAATACTTCTCTTCAGTATTCACCAAGGAGAGGGGCCTTGATGACACTGAGGTCAGTTGTTGGAAAGGTTAATGTTCTAGAGCATGTAGTATCAAGAGAGAGAGTGTTGGAGTTGTTAGAAAATATTAGGACAGATAAGGTCCCCGGGGCCTGACGGAATATTCCCAGGCTGCTCTGTGAGGTGAGGGAGGAGATTGCTAAACAGTTGGCTGAAGATCTTTGAGTCCTCGTTGTCCACGGAATGGTACCGGAGGATGGAGTGTGGCAAAATGTTGTCCCCTTATTCAAAAAAAGGTAGTAGGGATAGTCTAGGGAATTACGGACCAGTGATCCTTACGTCTGTGGTGGGGCAAGCTGTTGAAAGGATTCTTTAGAGAATCATGGACTGATTAGGGACAGCCAGCATGGCTTTGTGAAGGGAAGATCATGTCTCACAAGCCTGATAGGATTCTTTGAGGAGGTGACCAGACAGATTGACGAGGGTAGTGCAGTAGATGTGGTCTACATGGATTTTAGTAAGGCATTTGACAAGGTTCCACATGGTAGGCTCTTCAGAAGGTCAGAGGGGCGTGGGATCCAGGGATGCTTGGCTGTGTGGATTCAGATTGGCTTGCCTGTAGAAAGCAAGAGGGTTGTGGTGGAGGGAGTGCATTCATATTGGAGGGCTGTGACTGGTGGTGTCCCACAAGGATTGGTTCAGGGACCTCTACTTTTCGTAATATTTATTAATGACTTGGATGAGGGGGTAAAAGGGTAGGTTAGCAAGTCTGCAGATGACACATAGGTCGGTGGTGTTGTGGATAGTGTGGAGGACTGTCAAAGATTGCAGAGGGATATTGATAGGATGCAGAGCTGGGCTGAGAAGTGGCAGATGGAGTTTAATCCGGAGAAGTGTGAGGTGGTACACCTTGGAAGGACAAACTCCGAGGCGGAGTACAAGGTTAATGGCAGGATCCTGGGTAGTGTGGAGGAGCAGAGGGATCTGGGGCTCATATCCACAGATCACTGAAAGTTGCCTCACAGGTGGATAGGGTAGTTAAGAAAACTAATGGGATGTTAGCTTTCATAAGTCATGGGATTGAGTTTAAGAGCCACGAGGTAATGATGCGGCTCTACAAAACTCTGGTTAGGTCACACTTGAGTACTGTCCAGTTCTGGTCGCCTCATTATAGGAAGGATGTGGAAGTGCTGGAAAGGGTGCAGAGGAAATTTACCAGGATGCTGCCTGGTTTGGAGAGTATGTATTATGAGGAGAGACTAAGGGAGCTAGGGCTTTACTCTTTGGAGAGAAGGAGGATGAGGGGAGACATGATAGAGGTATACAAAATATTAAGAGGAATAGATAGATAGCCAGCGCCTCTTTCCCAGGGCATCAATGCTCGATACAAGAGGGCATGGCTTCAAAGTAATGAGTGAGAAGTTCAAGGGAGATATCAGAGGGAGGTTTTTACCCAGAGAGTGGTTGGTGCATGGAACGCGCTGCCTGGGGTAGTGGTGGAGGCAGGTACATTGGTCAAATTCAAGAGATTGTTAGATAAGCATATGGAGGAATTTAAAATAGGGGGATACGTGGGAGGAAGGGGTTAGATAGTCTTAGGCAAGGTTTAAAGGTCGGCACAACATGGTAGACCGAAGGGCCTGTATTGTGCTGTACTGTTCTGTGGTTCTATGGTTATCACTTCTCACTGCCTTGGTAAAGCAGCCAACATAATCAAAGACCCCACCCACCCCAGACATGCTCTCTCCTGTACCCTCCAATCAGGCAGAAGACACAGAAGCATGAAACCAGGCTTAATGACACTGTTATACGACTATTGAATGGACCTCCTGTACGATAAGATGGTCTCTTAACCTTCTCTGTAACTGTAATGCTTTATTTTGCATTCTGTTATTGCTTTTCCCTTGTACTAACTCGATGTACTGATGTGATGAAATGAGCTGTCTGGATGGCTTGCAAAACAAAGTTTTTCACTGTAACTCTGTACATATGACAATAGTATACCAACTTACCAATTTATCATGTAACTGCCCCCATTAACCTAATTGACCAGGCAACCCTCGAAATTCATGCCCATGGCAATGCTGGCCTTACCCATCACAGATATTCTCTTTGTCCAATTCATCCTTCCTGCCACATTCTCTGCAACTTAAAATTATCATTTTATATGGAAGCCTCCAGATTCAAGAACAGCTACTTCCCTTCAACTATTCACTTCTTGAACCAACTCGCACAACCATAATCACTGAAGTTTAGCAATACCATGACCACTTTGATCACTTTAAACTAAAATGGACTGTTTATTTTGTTCTAGTTGTGTTATTTCTTGTGTACAGTTTAAGTCTAATTTATATTTTTCTTGTGAATGCTGCTTGGATGATGCTATGTGCTTGTGATGCTGTTGCAAGTAAGTTTTCATTGCATATGACAATAAACTTGACTTTTGACTTTTTGACTTTATCTTACTTTCCCAGCTTTGACAAGGTATCCTTGCCATGAAACTCTGTTTCTCTTTTCACAGATACTGCCTGACGCTGAGTGTTTCCGGCATTTTCTGTTTTTTAAAATTATTTCAGATTTTCAACATCTGCAGTTTTCTTTGATTTTCCATACGTCTTGTATGGAATTTCAATCAGAAGTTTTTAAAAAATATCTTTAAAACAGATAGGGTACAGAGAAATTTTCACCAGGCTAAGATGGCTAATGTATTACCAAAATCATCACCTTCTTTAATACTGAATTGAGATGATTATAGTATGTTAATAAATCCCAAGGTAATAATTCTTATAAAATCTCATGCGTCTCAGGAAGATTGAAATTAAAATTTATAATGTTGGTGAAAGTGAACTGAAATAGTGAGACCTATAGATTACTATATTTTTCAGATTTATGTTACATGAATTATTCAAATTGATCTTTCTGGCTGACAATGGACTATGATCCATGCGACATGATTTTCATTTGCATTCACACAGGTTGACCATCTGTTACTCATTTCAGATTTCAACATTCGTTGCTTCATCTGGGGAATAAAACCATTAAACAGACCAGCATTCAACATTCTCTTTTTATAACAACTCAGGTCCCATAAGATTAAATGTGAACATAACTCAACAGAAGTATTAGACAGTAGAAAAATAAGACACAGGCAGATCAGACTGACAACATCTCATGGGTGGTGATAATGATCTGTGCACCGTAGTTAGCTACTTCCCTGGTCAAGATAATACCAAGACAAGCTTTTTTTATTATTCATACATGGATGTGAATATTGTTTGTACAGTCAGCACTTAATGCACATTCCTAGTTGCCCTTGAAAAAGTAGCAGTAAATTACCTCACTAAACAACTGTAATCCTTGTGGGAGTGATACTTTCAGGAATTTGATACAGTGATGAAGAACGAATGACAATAGTCAGTCAGAATGAAGTCAGTATGTTGCGTGACTTGGAGGGGAACTTGCCAATAATAGCATTCCCGTTCGCCTGGTGCCCTTATCCTTCATATGGCAGAGGTTGCAGGTCAGTAGGCAGTATCAAGGGAGCCTTGATAGTTACTGCATTGCATTTTGTGAATGGTACACACTGTAGCCAAAGTCCTTCAAGCAGTGGAGAGTCAATATTCACGTTGGTGGAAGTTGGAGTGCCAACCAATGGGCTACCTCTTCTGAATAGCATTGAGCTTCTTGAATGTTTTTCAAACTGCAGTCATCCAGTAAAGTGAAATGTATTCAATCGTACTCCTGACTTGTGCTATGTAGATGGTGGGAAGGCTATTGAAAGTCAGGATCTTTGTTATTTTTGGTTTATTATTTCAAATTTTTATATTTCCCATACATTGTTAAAGGCTACCAGGCCCATCAAGACTCTACCAGCTCAGAGAGCAAGCCCATCAATCCCATCCCTTCTATCTAAACTCTCTCACATACCCATTAACATCCCACAGATTCTCCCAGCTGCATGACCAGGGGAAATTTACACAGCCAATTTACCCACCAATCATCAACTCTTTGGGTTGTGGGAGGTAACCAGAGCACCTGGGGGAAATCCATGGAATCAGAGGGAGTACGTGCAAAGCCCACACACAGCATCTGATGTCAGAATTGAATTCTGTGAGGCAGCTGCACTACCTGTTGTGCCACAGTGCCACCTGCCAATGCTAGAAATCTGAAATAAAAACACAAAATGCTGGAAACAGTTCAACAATTCAGGTGACATTTCTGGAGAGAGAAACAAAGTTAACATTTCAGATAGATGCATTAGAATTGACAAAACCAGTTTATTGGTTCTGAAGAATGGCCATCAACTGAAACATTAACTGTGTTTTTCTCTCCATAGATGTTACTCAACCTGAATTATTTTCACCATTTTCTGTTTTTATTACTTTGGTCACTTGCCACAGAATATCTAAGTATGCTTTCTTTTGGAGAGTTAGCAGGAGTGCTTTGGGTTGAATGGCCTTACTTTGTCCAGCAAAATCCAATTTCCTGTTATCACACTATTTTAGTAAAGTTTTTCCTGTGATTATCTATAAAGGAAAAATCCTATGTCAAAAACTTATGATAATTACATCCTGTTTTCCTGTTAGTGTTGCAACGTGATTGATCTTCCTGAATTTTTCATTAATCTGCTCCACATCAACATCCCCTTCTCACACTACTGTTATATTTTCTCTCAGTTATTTCAGCACTCAATTTTCTGACACTTTAGACCCTCACTTTATTATAACAATATTCAAGTTTACTTTACAATTCCCAAGAGTTTGGTCTTACCTGCTTCCTTCACGCACACATTACCTTCTACAATTTGGGTTTCTGTTAAATATTTTAGCGTCATTTTGCAATTTCCTAATTCTTCATGTGCCATCTCTTCCCAGTTCTGGCTAGCTGAATTCATGTGTCAGAAAATTGGCACTGCAGATCCTAAAGTACTTAGCATAACTCAGGTACTAACCCAGGTTATCTGCTAAAACCTTGAAACCAAGCTTGAACCTTCAACATTCTTTCTCAGAAATGTGTCCTCTCAAACAAGCAAAGATGCTTAAAGTATATTTATTCATATTGAAAAATATGTATATCTCACCTCTTCTGAGAAACATATTCAAGCACTGAATAGAAATTAATTTTATTATAATGTTTCAACATCTTAATGATTTTAGTTTTAAAATATTTAAAAATCATAGAAAGGGGTCCAAATTTTTAAAAATGGACCAATGAAGCATGTAAAGCCAGGAAAATTCTTGTTGTGAAGTTCTGGTGGTGGAGCAGGAGCTGAAGCAAGTATAGTTCATATATATGAAAGATAATTTGAGATGTTTTTCCAGATGAATATGAAACCAAACATTCATGGCTAGTTCTTCTTCTTGGTTTGCTTGACCCCTCTACAATTCTTTTTCTCTTTGGTAACACATGCAAATTTTAATCTCTACCATCTTAGTGTTTTGATTTTGTAGAAACTCCAACAATGTATTTTCACAAGTTAACAAGTCATTTGATACATAACAAAGATAGAGGAGTTGATTAAGATGAAGTAAAAAGGTACCAGTGTTCCACAAGAATGTTGCTATAGGTTTAGACGTGCTTAGAAGCTTAGAACAATGCTCAGACTGAAATGTTCAACCTTTGTGAGTAACTCGCTTTTAATTTACCTTTTGCTACACATCCTATGGCCATCTTCTGAATACTTTTAAAATGAGGCCCAACAACATCAAGCATTTGTAGATATTGGACCACTAAAAGAGATTTTTATCGATATTAAATGTAGCTGGATCTCATGTCTGGATAACTGAAGGTTTGAGTTTTTTGATGAGGTGACCAAGAAAGTCGATGAGGACAAGGCAGTAGATGTGGTTTATGTGGACTTCAGTAAGGCCTTTGATAAGGTTCCACATGGTAGGTTGCTCTGGAAGGTTTGATCACATGAAATCCATGGAGAGCTGGCTAATTGGATACACAGTTGGCTTGGTGGTAGAAAGCAGAGGGAGATGGTGGATGATTGTTTCTCGGACTGGAGGCCAGTCACTAGTGGTGTGCCTCAGGGGTCGGTGCTGGGCCCATTGTTGTTTGTCATCTATATCAATGATTTGGATAAGAATGTATAAGGCATGGTTAGTAAGTTTGCAGTTGGCACTAAAATAGGTGGCATGGTGGACAATGAAGAAGGTTATCAAAAATTACAGGGGGATCTTGGTCAGCTGAGTAAGTGGGCCAAGGAATGGCAAATGGAGTTTAATTTGGATAAGTGCAAGGTGTTGCATTTTGTTAAGTCAAATCTATGTAGGACTTTCACAGTGAATGGCAGGGCCCTGGGGTGTGTTGTAGACACAGAGACTTTGGAGTACAAGTACATGGTTCACTGAAGTGGAGCCACAGGTAGACAGGGTGGTGAAGAAGGCTTTTGGCATGTTGGCCTTCAAAAGTCAGGGTATTGAGTATAAAAGTTGGGAGGTCATGATGCAGTTGTACAGGACACTGGTGAGGCTGCACATGGAGTATTGTGTTCAGTTTTGGTTACCTTGCTTTAAGAAAGATATTAGTAAACTGGAAAGAGTGCAGAAAAGACTTACTAGGATGTTGCCAGAACTTGAGGGATTGAATTTTAGGGAGAGGTTGGACAGGCTAGGACTTTATTCCTTAAAACATAGGAGACTGAGAGGTGATCTTATAGAGGTGTATAAAATCATGGGGGACATAGATAGGGTGAATGCACTCAGTCTTTTTTCCAGAACTGAGGTATCAAGAACAGGAGGGCATAGGTTTAAGGTGAAAGGGGAAAGATTTAAGAGGAACTTGAGGGTCAACTTTGTTATACAAAAGGTGATATCTATGTGGAATGAGCTGCCAGAGGAAGTGATTGAGGCAGGTACAATAATACATTTTAAAAGATAGTTGGACAGGTACATGGATTGGAAAGGTTTAGAAGGTTATGGGCCAAATGCTGGCAGATGGGACTAGCTTGGATGGGGCATCTTGGTTCGCACAGACCAGTTGGGCAAAAGGGCCTGTTTCCGTGCTATATGACTCCATGTTATCAGTGATGTTTTTGTAAAAGCACCCTATACAATATTGCAAATTAGCAAAGAGCTTAAAACCAATGAAGGGTAAAATGACAAGATAAAATCAATGCAATTTGAATTTCTTCTGCTTAAGTATAATCATCAAATTGAACATAGGTTGAGCATTTTTGTTTTGTTTAATTATGATATGAAAGATCCTTGTAATGTAATGTTATAGAGTACAATGGATGTAAAGCTTATCCCATCTCGAAATTACTCCTTGTACCATTAGAAGAAAACATTGAGAGGGTAATTATCTGAAAATGTGCAGCTGGCAGGGACTGGTACCCATTGGCTACATAAATTGAACTATCATAGACTTGCTGTCTATGATTTGCTGATAAGTACAACTAGTGGGCAAAACTTCCAGCCAGCCTTGCAAATTCAGGATATTGATCTTTTAATGCATTTATCAACCCATTCACTATTTTAAAGAACCGTTAACCCATATATCCTAAACAGATAATTCTTCCGTTAAAAAAGTGAATATTGGAAACTATACAGATGTATCTATTGTGATCATTAGCAATAATTTATAAGCGTATTTGTTGACTTTAGGAATCCAGAAAGAATTAGTTAGTAAGAGAACTGAAAATAAACTTAGCTGGGCAAATTTTCTGTCCTGCATCAGGTCTAATACCAGGAATAACACGTGTATCCTTCTGGAAGTCCCAGTTGCAAACACTAAGGTCAAAGTTGGCAAACGTTTCTTCTGCTCTGGCACCTTTGCAGCTGGCTACCCTATTTGGAATCCAATAGCACAGCACAATCTTCCACAGATTTCACAGCTCTTAGGGGAAAATCTGCCCCTGGTTAAACCAGGACAAGTATAGCAGTTCATATCCAAAGGAATGAGAGGAATCAACTCTGTGAAAAAGGGAAGCGATAATGTTTTTATTGCTTATTACTTTTAATGTTTTTGATTAATTTTTAGCATGTGATGTTATTGCTAGATTTTTAAAAAGAAATAAATATTGTTAAATATATATTGACAATTTTATGTGTTCTGAGTGTTACCGAATGTAAAAAAAAGAGGTCCCAATCATACTGGGAACATTGGCAACACACTGGGGGTGGGGCCATGTTGGGTGTGAAAGCCCTTCTACGAGTTCAGCCAGTCTTTTGTGCTGAGACAGCTGTTTGCTGCACTGGGCCACGTCAAGTTGTTGTGAGCCAGGTTTCCAGCAGAAGGCTAGGCTAGAGGTCACTCTGGAACAAACATTGCAACTCAGGGGCATGTGGCCAGCTACAGAGGATCTGCACCAATGTTATCAAAGATTCTTGCATATTAAAAGTTAGCAATATCAGTTTGAACATGAGTTCCATTCATATGTGTGTTGTTAAGTACATAAAATCGTGCCATACACAACAAAGGAGGAGATAGCCATGCAATTATTCAAGCCAAGAACTATATAAAAGTTATTAACATATTAATTTCATATCTTCCTGTGGAATACAAACTGGGGCTTTAGCTGATGTCATCTGTTGGTCTATCCAAAAGCAAAATTATCTGCTGATGCTTGTTGTTGGCTCAAAAATGATAATACTGTTTTTCTCTCTGCTGATGCAGCTTAATCTGCTAAGTATTTCATGTGCACTTTTTTTTAGTTTCTGGTGGTCTGCATCTGAAAAACTTAGTATATTTTATAAATGCATATAAGTTATTTTGTTGCTGCTTGATCATTCTGGACCCTTAACACTTTCTTTCACCCACTCCAAATTCATAATTTGCATATAAATTTATTTTGCTTTTCTATGTTATTGCTCTTGTTCTTAGTTATCACTCTGCTTACTATATTTTCTGAGTTATTCTGGTCTATATTACATTCCTGAAATATTTAGACCAGTCTTTGAAGCTCTCCCAAAACTCTCTGCTTCCTTGAGATTCTTATCCAGCTCTTCATCCCTAATATTATTTCATGAGCTGCTGGCTCTAAATGCCCCCAGCAAGTCTACTTCAAAGACATTTCCTCCCCATTAGTTATCACACTGATGGCTCTGTTGTCTCTAACTCCCTTGTGTCATTTCATAAAAGGTCCGTTAATTGCAGAATTACATCCTGTCTTGTGATTTTATCACACTTCCATTGCTATCACAGTTTACAGGGTTTTCAAACATTCCTGTATTAATATCTTAAGAACATTATCTACTTTGTACAATTTAAATTAGAAATGTATAAAAAATTTAAATGCATAAAAGTATTTGGTAATTTCTTTTTATGTGGGTAGAAACTGCTACCACTTGTCACACGGTGACAGCAATTGCTTCAGTGTTGTTTATTCCGTTAACTTCCAATCTGTGCTCAACGTAGCATGCAGATAACTACCATCCATTGTCTTGGTACTAGTGAAAGCTTTGGTATTTGAACAACAACTGCTCAGATTTAGAGCAGCCAAAAGCAAAAATGTTGCAATCCTAGAAATCTGAAATCCAAACAAAAAGTAGTGGAAATACTCAGCGGGTCAGGCAGCATCTCTTTTCACTGATTCAATTTTGGATTTATATGGTATCGTTAACATAGTAAGTCGTCACAAGGTACTTCACAGAGGCATAATCAAACAGAGTTTGATGCCAAGCCACACTGCAGATGCTGGTAATCTATAATTAAGCCAGAACATGCTGGAAATACTCATCAGACCTGTCGGTAACAGAGGTAAAATATCTTCTGAGCAGAGTGTGTTTTGAGCTGCTGAGCAGAGAATGTTCGTTTCTATTTAAAGAGATATTAGGGAAGATGATGAAAAACTTGATCAAAGAGATCAAGTATGAAGGACAGGCACAGTAGTGTAGCGGTTAGTGTAATGCTATTACAGCACCAGCGACCTGGGTTCAATTCCGGCCACTGTCTGTAAGGAGTTTGTACATTCTCCCTATGTCTGCATGGGTTTCCTCCGGTTTCCTCCCACATTCCAAAGACTTATGGGTTAGGAAGTTGTGGGCATGCTATGCTGACGCCGGAAGCGCGGCGACACTTGCGGGCTGCCTCCAGAACACTCCATGCAAAAAGATACATTTCACTGTGTGTTTCGATGTACATGTGACTAATAAAAAGATATCTTATCCTAGATTATTAATAGCAACTTAAAGAGTGAAGGGAGGTAGAGAGACAAATGGGCATCGGGAAGGAATTCTCAGGCTTTGAGCCGTGGATGCTGAAGGTATGTCAGAGTGATTAAGCATGAGGACAATCAAGAGTCCAGAAATGGAGGGGTACAGATGTCCCAGAGGATTGTTGGCCTGGAGCAGATAACCGAAGTATGGAGGAATGATACTATGAAAAGATTTAAAAACAAGCCATGTGTTTTATGATACATCTGCCTCTTAACAGTTTCCATTTTCTTCACCCTATCCATGGGCATAAGGCCCTTTACACCTTGATCCCTTAGTCCTCCCCACATCACTTGCATAAATGAAGAAAATAAACTTCATCTATGACCAATTTCCTTTGCCTGGTTGAATTTGTTCTCATAATAAATAACATTTCATTTGACTAATCATCCTTTAAATAAACGATTCTAACAATGCAGGGCTCTTCATGGGATATGTGAGATATATTCCATTTATGATTATTTTAATGATTATTTCTTCCTTAGGCTGTCCACTATGCCTATCATTTTTCAGTTTAATCACCATGCTGGAGTACTGTGTGATTCTTGGGGGACAAGGATGAACCCTGATTAGTCAGGGCCTCAGCAAATAGATAGTCACTAACAATATTGTGGAGACCACCATTGGAGTTTCTGAGTTTCTGGAATTTCATGTTTCCCTACTGTATGCTGCATAATTTTGTCATTAGGCAGTTACAACCCTTCCCCACACAGTCACAGCAGAAGAAGGAAGAGGAAGTAGAAGAGAAGAAAGGGGAAGAAAGGATGAAGGAACAGTTCATTCCCTTTCAATTCATTCAATGAGCCTGTTTAACATCAATATGGCTCTGAGAAAGCAGTCTGTATTTGCATGCAGCTAGGCCTGAGCTAATAAATGTCAAGTAAATTTGTGCCAGGCAGTGTCAGGCAATGACTCTCCAACAAGATAGAGTCTAACCATCTCCCTTGATGTTCAATGGCATTTCTACAGCCAAATTTCCATCATTAATACACAAGAGATCAAAATTGACCAGAAACTTAACTAGGCAAGACATCTAATTAATGTAGCTGCCAGAAAATGTAGAAAATAGGTATTTTATAGTAATTGACTCTACTGACTTTGCAAAGCCTTTCTGCTGACTACAAGGCACAAGTCAGGCTTGCCATGGAACATCTTTCACTTCTCTGGACAAGTGCTGTTCAAACAACACTGAAAAACCTTGGAATTATCCAGGAAAAAGCAACCTGCTTGTGTGAGACTCCCATCAATCATCCTGAACATTAATTCTGTCTAGCACTGACATATTTTGGCTACAGTGTGTACCACCTACAAAGTGCACAACAGTAACTTGCCAACAGTTCTTTGACAACAGCTCTTTGACAACAGCTACCTAACACACAATCCTTACCCCTTAGGATAAGGACAGCAAGGCAACTCTGCCACCTGTAAATTCATTTTCCTGATATATATTTTCTTCACGCTCTTGTTCGAAACAGGCACCTGAAGACAGAGGTCCAGCAGAAAACCCAGGTCTCAAAGAAAAGATAGTGGATAGGGTGCGGGAGACTCAGCAATTCACTGACAGCCATCACATTTGTGAATTCCTCTGTACTGTAAAGGCCACAACCCTCAAGGTCCCACCTTAACGAGAGCCAGGAGATGGGGGGGGGGTATTTTATCTGGGACAGAGGGGCAGTTGGCACCTGCTGGAAGGAATACTTTGGAGACCTCTTCAACCACAATTCTATCCTTGATGTGAGCATCCTGGACTCCATCCCTTAGCAACTTATTTGGGCCAGCCTAGCAGCCTCTCCTGATCAATAAGAAGTTGAGAAGCCCAACTCAAAAATAACAAGGCCTTCGGAGCAGATGGTATCCCCGCTGAAATCCTAAAGCTCAGCAGTGAAGAGCTTCAGTAACAAATCCGCATCCTCATTGCCCACATTTGGGAAGAGGAGAATATTCAAGGGACCTTGGATATTCTGTAATCAAGAAAGGAGACAAGCCCAACTGTGATAACTATAGGGGGGCCTTCCAGCAGTCTGCCGCAGGGAAAGTCATCACCAGAGTCTTCCTCAATCAGATCCTTCCAGTGGCCAAAGAGCTGCTCCCCAAATCACAGTGAGGATTCTGACCTTACACAGGCATGGTGGATATGCCCTTCACCATGCGAAAAATGCAGAGAGCAGCACAAACCACTAAACATTGCCTTTTTCAGTCTCGTTAGAGCCTTTGCTTCTATTAGTCAGGAGGAACTGTGAAACATCCTCCTCAAATTCAGTTCCCCCCAGAGATTCATCTTCATCATAAACTTGCCCCAGAATGGCATGGTATTAACCAGTATATCTACAATAGAATCAGTTTCAGCAACGAGTGGTGTCAAACACGTCTGCATCATTGCCCCAGTACTTTTGTCAATCTTTCTTGTCTCAATGTTGCACCTCACCTCCAACAAACTCCCCATGGGAGAGTAGCTAACCTTTAGAACTAATGGGAACTTGTACAACATATGGCAACTACACTCTGGAACCAAGTGTACGTAAACCTCAGTTGCTTAGCTGCAAAATGCAGATGATGTTTGCATTTGCTCACTTGCAGTGGCTAAGTTCCAAGTCATCGTCAACTCTTTCACTGAAGCATACAAGAGGCTTTACACTCATCATCTGCAAGACAAAGGACCTCTACCAACCTGCAGCACAATGCTCTCCGACAATAAATATTCATGATGAGGCCCTAGAAAATGTGTCCCATATTTCAGGAGCCACTACTTGGCAAAGGCAGACATCTAAGATAAAATTCACCACCACTTTCAAAGTAACAGCACTTCTATTGGTCAATTTAATAAAAGGGTATTTGAAGATCAAGAGCTCAGACCTAGCACAGAGCTTTTAGTCTACCAGGCAGCAGGGTTCCTTGCTCTTCTTTATGCTTCTGAGATCTGGACCAAGCAGGTACAGCAGGCATCTAAAGAGACTGGAAAAATACCATCAACAATGTCTTCGCAAAATCTTCCAAATTCACAGGTAGCATAAGCGAACCAATATCAATGTCTACTCCCAGATCAACATCCCCAGTATTACACTCTGCTGGTGATGTTGGACAGGCCATGCTGCTTGCATGCCACTCTATTCTAAACTCTTATCATGATAAAAGATTTTCATGTAGACATGGGAACATATTCAAGGTGTGTTAAAAGCCTCCTTGAAGAAATGCAAATTCCCACTGACTCCAGGGAATCTCCAGCCCATGCCAACTCAAAGAGGAGAAGGTGTATTCAAAATGATAGTGAGCCTATGCATTGGAAGCACAAAGCTTTGCGCAGATGATGGAAGGAGAAAACCAGGCTGTACACTACCACTCTCCACCCATTGGCCACTAACTGCTGCATTTGTTGAAGAGTCTGCAGTTCCAACATTGCCTCATTAGCCACATCAGGCCCCACAAAGCTGGACTGGAAGTAAGTCATACTCATGCTGAGGGCCTGCCTAAAAAGAAGAAAACACAGAGAATAGTGTAAATAAATTTGAGGATCAGAAGTAGCACATCATGAAAGAATGGATTTAATTTCCCAAACAGAATGCATCTAAAAATATTTCAGGTTGATGACCTTTCATCAGAAAAGTGAATTGATGAAAAGTTATTGAACTAAAATATTTCTCTCTCTCTTTATTTTTAGCAGCATTGATGCATAAAAATTGGTTGGTGAAGAGGAACAATGAGTAAAAGACTATAGGGAACAGGCCAGAAAGTAGGATTGAGACCAAGATCAGTTTAACCAAGATGTTATAGAATGGTGAAGTAGTTCAAGGAACCACCTTACCTACTCCTGTTCCAATTCATGTCTTTATGTTAACCATGGCAATATAACACAAGTGAGAACACATGGTGCAATGAAGACTGCTTTACAAAAACATGACATTTAACCACAATAATTGTCATTGTTGGGACCAAGAATTCAGTGGTTTCGACAAAAGTGGAGTTGGACTACTAACCATCTCATTCTTGTGAGAGATATGGAAGAGAACATCTTTAAATATATCAAAGAGATGACTAGTAATAATAAAATTATTGTTCTGTTTATCTATAATTTGATAGCCATGCCGTGGCAAAGCAAACCATAGCTGTTTTAGCATTTGGCAATCTACTACAAATACTGGATCCCTCTTCATTGGGGACTGCAGGAGATCTTCAAAGCAGTTCAAGAGACAGAAGCAATATCTCAATAGCAAAATGTCTGATTTATCAGATCTCTATTGGACCATAGGTTTCACTATTTACATGCAGTGCCAATGTGCATTGATTGTCATAGAGTTGCACTGCATAGAAACAGGCCCTTCAGCCAACCATGTTGACTGTCATGCCTATCTATACAAATCTTAATTGCCTAATTAATTTCATATCCCTCTATGCCTTGCTCATTCAAGTACCTGTCCAGATGCTTCTTAAATGTTGTCACTCTTCCTGCTTCCACCACTTCCCCTGGCAGCTCATTCCAGATAACAACTACGCTTTATGTGGAAAGGTTACCCCTCAGATCCCCTTTAAACCTCCTCCCTCTCACCTTAAACCTATGCTCTTTTGTTTTAGACATCCCTACCATAGGAAATTCACTCCAACTCTATACCTCTATTATGTCACCTCTCAGCCTTTTTTGCTCCAGGAAAAACAGTCCCAGCCTATCCAGTCTTTCCTTGTAACTCAAGCCCTCCAATTCAGGCAACATTCTTGTGAATTTTTTCTGCACCCTCTCAAGTTAATCACATCTTTCCTATAGTGTGGTGACCAGAACTGCACACAATACACCAAGTGAGGATTAACCAATGTTTTGTACAACTGTAACACGACATCCCAACTCATGTGCTCAATGTCTCAGCCAATGAAGGCAAGCATGCTATACTCTTTCTTCACCATCCCATCAACCTGTGCTGCCAATTTCAGGGAACTATATACTTGTACCCCTAGGTCTTTCTGTTCTACAACACCCCTCAGGATCCTGCCATGCTCTGGGTGCGTCCTGCCCAAGTTTAACCTCCTAAAATGCATCACTTCAAACTTGTCTAAGTTTAATTTCATCTGCAATTCCTTTGCTCACTTCCCAGTTGATCAGTATCCTGTTGCAAACCTTAGACAACCTTCTTCACTCTCCACTGTGCCATCAATTTTGGTGTCATCTGCAAAGCTGTGAATGAAAGTAATCACCCATGTGGTCAGCAAGCACTCCATGTCATCTTGTGACCAACCTTTAGATTAACATAGTGGTTAAAATTAAAAAAAATAGCACAGTGGCTGGCTATAGCATGAGGACTTCATAATATCTATCAGGCATAGTTTATTGCTTATGTTGGAACACTAGTAGGAAGTTGTGGGAGTGGAACCCCTTTCTGTTGTGGTGTGGTGCCTGCAAAACACTGTTCGTACAGTGGTACCTTACACCATGAAAGACTCCAATCCATCAATGCCTGTTAGTATTTGGAAAAAGAAAATAAGAAGTTGCAAGCTCTCTTTGAATAGATAGCCTTAGCAACCTCCTTCATGTGCAGTGACACTCAAAATCTCAACCTTCATTGTAGCAAATATGGAAGCCACCTGCTCCATTACGGCAGTGCAAGCTCAGCCTGCTGCCATTATAACTCCAGGTTCCAGTACTCAAAGGGGCTTGCAGGGTACCATGGCCATTCCAACAATCCATTCTTCAACAGATTACTAGGACTGCTGACACATTGCCCTAGAAAAGCAGCAGTGGCACTGTGGAGCAAAAGTCAATGGTTCTCTCTCAGGATGACAACATTCAAAAACCCATGAAGGCCACTCTGCCAGTCTACTTGCTATTGCAGTCCATTAATTTATGATGAGATGAAACTAGGCATTATAGGCTCAGAGCTGCTCAAGGTTGTCCTCAATGGCCATATGCAACCCCTTCCCGTTCAAGAAAGCAGCTTGCCACCTACTTGACTGCAGCAATTGGACCACATAGAAATAATAGGATGGTACACAGTATACAAGGATTAAGGGCTTGAATAAAGGTGATTAGTTCACATTTATTTTGACTTGATCCAATGCATAAATGTGATTCACAACACTGAATTGGATTGGCCTTGTATTCAATGAGATGAGGTCAAATCATAGAGAGATATAGCATAGAAAGCAGCCCTTCAATCCACCGTCCATGCCAACCATCAACCACCAATTACATTAACCCTACATAAGTTCCACTTTTTTTTATTCTCCCCACATTTTCATCATCTCTCCCCAGATTCTACATTCATATGCACACTAGGGGCAATTTATGGTGGCCAATTAACCAACCAAACCAAACTTTTAGGGATGGGAGAGGAAATCAGAGCATCCAGAGGAAACCCATGCCATCACAGAGAGAACATGCAAACTCCACACAGACAGTACCCGAGGCCAGGATTGAACCTTGGTCTCTGGCACTGTAGACAACAGATCTCCCAGCTGTGTCACTGTGCTGCCCTTGATGATTACTAACTAAAGGAAAGGAAGATAGGTTTTGTGGTGTGGTGAGAAGTTTAATTTTACTCATTCATGTAATGAGCATTGTTCACAGGCTGGCAATTAATAGTGAGGAGTTGCCTTATTGAACCACTAGGGTGCTTGAGGTGAAGTACTCCACAGTGCCCTTAAAGAAGGGAGTTACTGAATTTTGACACAGAGCCAAGGCATACATGCAGATAAATTTCCAAGTCCATTTAGCATGTAATGGACATGGCCTTGGAGAACATGATGTGCTCAAATATCTGCTGTCCTTGGTGCTGGAAATCATGGCTATTTCTTGTGTGTTTGAGGAAGGCTTGATGAATTACTATTGCAATCATAATGCACCTATAGTAGATGAGGTGAATACTTAATGTGATTGTTAGCGATGCCTATCAAGTAGGAATTTGTGCGGGATAATGTCAAAATGTAGCTGCAGTCTGTCTGCAGCTGGTTAGATCATCACAGTGACTACTTTCTTGGAGAATGCAATCGTTTGCTGCTCTGAAACGTGCAGAACGGACATGTGCTCCTTAAATATTCTTGGAGAAGACCCCCAAGCATAAGCCAATTTCCCTTTCCTTCTTATGAATCTTCCAGGAACTGAGCCTGCCTTTTGCTCTCATGTCCTCTGCCCTGTCATACTGGAGGCCCAAGCCTCTGAAAGGATCCCTTATGCTCCAGGGTCAAACGAGAATGACTTGCCTTCTACAAAATATAGACTCAGGACTCTTACCTGAAACCCATTAACTTCCTGTACAATTCCCAACAAATCTACAAATCACTGAATACCCCTTAAAGTACCAGAGGGTTTTGATGGGATAGTTCTTCCTCCTGTTATGGCCTGGTTTCCCATGCATAGTTAACACAGTGTTTGTTGAATACTCATGGCAGGTTTTGGCAGGCTAGTATCAAATCAGCATTGTACAAAGACTGACATCACCAACTGTTTACTACTTTCAGCATGCAACTAGTGTATATGCAATCTTGTACTGCCTAATTTGTGATCAAATCTAGAAGCAAATCAGCACCCATAGCACTCAGGGAAAAAAAAATACACTTTATAGACAGCATATTTTACAGTAATTCTAAAAGTTATTGGTGCTTATAACCAACAAAAAAAATCACAATTGGTCATGATCTATTAAAGAACAATGCAAGCTTGAGAGACCATGTGACCTACTCCAGCTTCTAAGCTGTATGTTTGTACATATGTTCATAATTGGCTTTGGTCTGGTATGTATATTAGCCGTGTTCTTAATGGGACTAGTAAAATTTGTATGGTTGTGGTTAATAGAACATTTTGCTTGCTATGAGATTAACTTTGTGGCCATGTGTCATGTAGCTTTACAGTTAAGATTTACCAAAGTAAGCATTCTAAATAAGTAATACCAAGTGCAAAAATATAACTCCAATGAAGAAACCTAGGTTTAATTGACATATCTTTTAGAACGCACCTTTCATTGAAGGTTTATTTGTCAGAGGAGAAAAACAGGTTAATTGAATCCCCTTGTAGTTGACAAATAGTTTTTTTTGCCTGTTCAGGATGTGACATAAATGTGGGAAAATGGAAGAACATTATGAAAGATCACACCATGTACATTGTTTTTGAGCCATACCAGTTCATGGCAAAGGAAATGATGAGGATGATATTTTGTTTCCTGCTCTATAGAAGGAAGAATTTTTTTGCTGAGGTGATGGGAAGTGGAAGCACAAATGTTGGACTCCAGATGGTTAGTGAAATTAGATGATTCTGTTGTTTCAACCTTCATCATCTGGTTACACACTTGAAGGAGAGAGATTTGCCTTTGAGTGTTCATTTCTACTCCAGTTATGGCTCCATTTTGCAATGCCAGGTTTTATTCCTCTGTACAGAATTGTTTCCTTGATCACATTTTTCTGTTAAAAATTACAGAAAAATTAATCAAAACTCTTCATTATCAAATATAACAAGTAACTTCTCTCGTAGTAACACTACATCATTTTATTTGAGTGCACAGGACTCATTCCAAACTGCAGTAAGTAAATCTGCAAATTACTTTTTTTATTCAAACACAGAGTGTGGACATTGCTGACAGGTCCACTCTTTACTGCCATCCCCAATTCCCTTTATGAAGGTGGTGCGGTGTGAAATACGTTCCTGATTGCTACATCCATTTGTTGAAGGTACTCAATGGCACTGTTAGAAATCAAGTGCCAGGATCTGTGTCCCTGTAGCAATGAAGAATTGGCATGTAACATCTGTAAGTATGGTTTGTGACCTGGAAGGGAATTTGAAGGTACTGGCATTCTTGTATGCCTATTGTGCTTGTCTTTCTGGGTGATGGGATTCATGGATTTGAAAGATACTAGGAAGTCTTAGTGAGTTGCTGCAATTCTTGGCAATTGTAAACGTTGCAGCTATACTGTATTGATAGTGGAGTCAAGTGATTGCTTGCATATTTATCAGTTAATTACCTTTCCTGCATTGTTCTCCATTTATTTCTGGGACTCTTCATCACAGTGTCAAATTAGCTCTGGGAAGTATTGCAGAATGGGTGATTACAAATCATCAGCTGGTTTACATAATACCCTTTTTTACCTTAAGTGGCAGAAAACACTGCAATCAATGTGATGCTAGATGATTTATCTACGGAGACTCAAGATAAATCATAACTGCTCTCCGGCCGGTCAGGGTCCCATTATCAAGCTTAGCACCTCATTTACCAGATGGGAACATCAGATGACTTTTCCTTCATTGTTTAGAAACAGACCAGAATAATACATTTTAACTTTTACTCCATCTGACATCATCAGAGAAAGTGCAGTGCAGGTAGGCCAATAAAGTGCAAGGGCCACGATGAGGTAGATTGAAAGATCAAGAGTTCATCTTTTAGCGTATGAGAGGTCCATTCAAGAGTCTGATAACAGTGGGATTTACATTTTTTCTAAAGATGCCATCTAAGGTATCTTTCCAATTGAAATGAAGGCTTTATTTCATCAACCAAAGATAAGTCAACACATTCATTCCTAGGCAATTGTATAACAAGATAACTTTAGCACCAGAACATAAGTCTTTACAGTGGCTGAAATTCTTGAGTGGAAAGAATTTCTGTCTAAGCTGTTGAGAGGTACTGCCAGGCCTCTGATCTGTTTAAGATGCACCCCGAATTCAAAGGACCAGATGTAATGTAGCTGCAAATTTAATCAAGATCTGCCAATATCTGGCTTTCCTAAAATGCTTTAATGAGTAACAGCATGGATAAGAATCAGTCACTGGAAAGTTAAACTTTCAATGAGTAATGTCAAAAGAATCACTTAAGCAGAAATTCTAGTTGCAATTAAAGCCTCCCAATGGATCACTTACCTTCCTTCCTTCCTTACTTGCCTTCCTATAACAGCACAGGAGACAGCCATTCATCCCACTGGGTCCAAGTCAGCTCCCAGTGGAGTAATCCCATTAGTCCCATTCCCCTCTCATTACTTCCTCGTACCCCAGCAATTTATTCTCTTTCAAACATACCCATCAACCTTCCCTTTCATTCTTTTTGCCACCAACCTACACTAAGGGGTAACTCATGATAGACAATTAATTTGCACATCTATTGGAATGCAGGAGAAAACCCAAAGGAAAGCCATGCAGTCAGGGACAGAACCATGATCCTAAAACAAATACTTCCAAGATTTTGAATGATGTACTTCTTTAACAGGCTTCTATTATCAAATTGAGCCTTTATGAGCCAAGATCCAAACAGAAGTGAACATAAACCAGCCTGCTATGAAACTATTAATATATACTATGAGTAGCTGTGTAGTAATTGGGGGAGCATCTGCAGTCAAGGGGTCTAATTATTTTGCAATCAATTCTCAAAGATAAGCTGCTTCCTGGCTGCCAAAGAGCAGGACCTCATGGTATAAGTGCAAACTGTGGATTGTGTTCCCAACATACTTTCCCTTGCTATCCAAAATCTAACCCAGGTGTCCTTCCATCAAATCAAAAGGCAGTCACATCCTTTTGGAAATATAAATAGGGCAGTAGCAAATGATTTAAATAAAAGCAATGTTATCATCACCTGGGACTACAAGTATAATGGTAACTGGGGAAAAGCAGATGCTGGAAATCTGAAATAAAAACAGCATGACAGTAACTTTAACAAATCTGTTTCTGTAAATGAAAAATTAACAGTACATGGAATGAATTCTGTAAAGGAAAGCACTGCCTGAATTATGCTTTTCACTTTACTCAATACCTAATTTCTCTTCTTGGTATTTAAAGCCTTTAACATAGTAAACAATTGGCCTGTGTCTATCTCCTTTGTGATCCCCAAATCTCCAATCACACCATTTCTCTTCTCTCTTCTGTAGAGATCACAAACCTATCAAATGCAAAACAATGTTTTCCATTATTTAAAGTAGATTTGAATTAGTGGGGCACCTAATTCTCATTGTGTAGGTTTAGAATGTAGAAAAATGTTTGGTGGACTAATTGGAAGAAGATAAAATTATTAAAATTATTTCCCCCAAAACATGCTCTGCAATTTCTTCTTGAAATACTTCATAACAGGATACCTATTAATCCCTGGTGCTAGCACTCCCAGAGTAGTGGGGTGCACTGCAATTTTTTTTATGACAGATTTGTACAAGCATTCACAGAGCACTGCATTACACAAGTCAAAGAGAGGACACATATTCATTACCTCCTTTTAAAAATAATATGGAATTCTGTCACAGCAAAGTTCTGCATTAATCCGAGGGAAGTCCAATATCCCACTTTTAGTATTTAACTAATCAAAAGAGGATTGTGTGAGATCCAGTATGCATCCCTGCAACAGACAGAAACTGCAACTCACATTCTAGAGATGTAGCCTCATTAACTGAAGATGATTTAGGCTATATATTATAGGATAAGCTTAATTAGAGAGAACAGAAAATCAACGCTGAGTTAGCATACCCTACGGATGGCATTTCTGACTTTGCTATTTAAGTTAATGACCAGAAGATCAGAATTACTTTTTTAAGAGTGAATATACTTATCTTCATGCACAATTGCCAAATCTGTGTCCCTGGCTTATTAGAGCCCCATTTCATTAATCTGACAATGCCAAATATACCTTTATACAGCCAAATAAGAATTTATGCAATTTATTATACTGTAGTATTTTGAAATATATTTAACAACATTTCCTACAAAAAAGCAGGGTGCTGATAGGATAAAAGCCAGTACTTGAGGGCTTTGGCCCGAAATTGGTCAGCAATTTAGTCAGGTCAAGAGAGGTAAAAGTGGATCTATGGACAGGTTGAGTTTAGTGATAGCATGAGGGAGAGAGCAGAGAAATTGGAGAACAAAGCAAGAATCAAGCAAGACTAAATTTGGAATGTGAGTAATGTGAAAGGGAGGGAAAGACAATTGAGGAGTCAGGAAGTGGTGCAGAACTATTGCCAGTGTTTTTCTTTGTTTTAACACAATAATCCTATAATAGTTGTAAGTTTTGACAGAGAAAAGTGAGACCTGATAGCATTGATCTAGTCCAACAGGAGCTGGAAATAGATATTCAGACCAATTGTATGGGAGGTACACTTAAATATTTGTTCTTGGACTTCAGAGACTGAATGCAATAATCAGCTACGGAGAACATATGTATGTTTAACTGCTGACAAGAATATTTACAGTAGCAATGAAGAACTGATTTAGTAGCATCAATATTAGTATAAAAATCAATAAGCTACAGATGCTGGAAGTCTAAAATAAAAACAGAAGATGATGGAAATAGTCAGCAGGTTAGGCAGCATCTGTGGAAAGAGAAGCAGTTAACATTTCAACTCAACAGCCAGCCCTTTGTCAGCACAGAGAAAGAGAGAAAACAACTTAACTTTAAGATGCAGAGAGGGCAAGGGAGCAATGGATAAAACAAATGGAATATCTCTGATGTCAGGGTTACCATTAGGGATAAACTGTTGATGAAGTAATCTGGTTGAGAGATTATTGAAGACAGCTAATGAGGGAAAACACAAACAAAGGAATGTAAGAGCTATGAAAATCAGGAATGTTAAGCAGACCAGGCTCTGATAATAAAGAGAGAGCAAATGAGCCAATATTACAGGATAGATGACCTAAGGTTGGATCGACCAGTTCTGATTCAAACAGAGAGAGTGAGTTGGATGAAAATGTTGTATTCATTATTAAGGCAGGCAGGCTGCAACATGCCCAGACGGAAAATGAGGTGCTGCTCCTCAAGCTTATATTGGGCTTCTAGTCATGAAGGACAATGACAAATGGATCAAAATGGAAATGGGATACAGGATTAAAGTGGAATGCAACCAGCATTTTCTATTTTTATTTCAGTTTTAAAACAGTTGGATTAACACCAATAGTACAATGATATCAGTTAGAAAACTCAGGCCTTTGTAGAAACCAAATTGAAATAGTTTCGGCTGGATCCAGATCCAGCATATTTTCCAGAGTCCTGTCTGACTCCTAACATTTTGAAACTTTTAAAGTTCTCGTCTGGTATCACTTTCTCTTTTTTTCCAAAACTGCCTAGTCTATTTTCCAAGATTTTTAACTCTGATGGCACTTTGCTCAAGGAATGTTGGCACCTTACCTAGGATCCTGGCATTAATGTTATTTGAAGGAATCCTTCAGTCACAAGATTCAGAATCTCGAAGCAGGCATATGTTAAATACACTAGCATTTACAGGATAAAAAAAATGAAATGTCCTGATCCCAACCCAGTGTGATAAAAGCTTTTGTATTAAATGCGTTTACCTTAAACATTCTCCATTTTTTCTCCTTTTCCAGGAAAACATATCTATTATTGACTTCTTCCTGCATGTTTAAAAAAACTCAATAAAACAAATGTCTTTTTGTGAACAAATAATGCAAGATTTGCAAACATAGTTTAATTTCTTTTATGTGATTTTGAAATTTTAAGAAAAGCTTGCCCCAATTTTAACAATCATTTAAGTGTTAGACAGATGATAGCCAGATTCCAAACTACCAGGATATGATGGTAAACTACAATGAGAATTCTGTGGAAAGAGAAACAGAGTTAATGTTTCAGGTCAAAATCCTTCCTAATTTTCAATAACCAAAAAAAAATTCCTAACTGAAACAAAAAAAGAGAATAATTCAAATTCTAACTATATTATCCACAACTTCTCAAATGCATCAACTAATTCCATCTCTAAAAATTACCAGCTCCTTTACCAAAGCTTGCATAATTCAACTTGCAATATCTTCCTATTCTAAACATTTACAATTCATACCCAGGCGATTTCCATTATCGACATCATTAATTAGTCTAGTTTAGGAAGGAAAAAATAGTGGTTTGAAATTTCATATTGTTATAGGAAATCTTCTGAGATATTCAGGAGATTGGCAAATGAATATGGAATTCTAGAGACTTCCTTAAAATCAGAGGTAAGGTAAATAGGTAAAAATGATTATTAACTTTTCATAGGGGCCATTATTATTAAAATTACCTCTGTAGTTTGATAAAACTAATTAGCATAATTTCTTTTTAATGAAGTGTTTAAATTTAAATTTTATATTTTCATTACATTTTAAATAGTTAGATCTTTTGTAGCTCTCTTCTATCTTTAGTGGAAATCATTCTGTCAAATTAAAAATATAATTTGCAGACCCGGCTGCATGGATAATTAAATTTTGCTGCTGCACCGACGTTTGTATTTCCCTAAGGCCCTATAATGTATTGAAAAAAATTCTTACAGTTAATGCACAGCTTCGCTCACCTGAGTGAGGTTGTCCAAGATTGGTTCTGTTGTTTGTTGAAGAAGCATTTGATTTACTAGATCAAGTTCTGTGAAAAAAGGGGATATAAAAGAAGTTTAAAAGTTAAACCATTACTCCATAACTTTGTATATTTCAAAGTAGTTATGGAAGAAGTTAGGACCTGAAAATGTAGACTGAAATCATCTACTTGCAGGTAAATCCACACCTGCATAGTGGAAAGCATTCAAAGGGGAAATAACAAGAGTTCAGGGCCATCATGTTCCTGCAAGGGTGAAAGCCAAGGGTAACAAGTACAGGGAGCCCTGGATCTCAAGGAATATCAAGGGTTGGATAAACAGAAAAAAAGGAAGAATGTAGCAAGTATAGAGAACTAAAGATAGGGAAGACCTGACAAGAGTATAAAAGGTGTAGGGAGATGCTAAACAAGAAAATTGGTTAGACAAAGAGGGGTTGCTGGCAGACAGGCTTAAGGTAAATCCCAGGGTGTTTTATAAGTATATTAAGGCCAAAAGAATAACCAGTGAAAGAGTAGAGTCATTAGCAACAACAGGGGCAATCTATGTGTGGACCCAGAAGGTATAGGTGAAGTCCTAAATGAATACTTTTCATCGGTATTCACAAAGAAAGCAGACTTTGTAGCTTGAATACTCAGCAAAATGGAAGGTAAAATTCTAGTGCAAGTCTCCATAAATAGAGGTGATACTCAATGCCTTCGTGGGCTTATAGGTGGATGAATCCCCAGGGCTAGATGAGATTTATCCCAGGCTGTTCAGGAGGCAAGTGAAGAGATTGCTGCAGCTCTGGGTGAGATTTTTAAATCTTTGCTGGCCACAAGTTAGGTACCAGATGATTAGAGGACAGCAAATGTGATCTCCCTTTTCAAGAGCAGCAGGGAAAAGCCTGGCAATTACAGACCTGTGAGACTAACATTAGTAGTAGAGAAATTATTGGAAAAAATTCTGGGGAGCAAGATTAATGAATACTTGGAAAGGCAGGAATAGTCAGAGACAGCTAGCATAACTTTGTCAAGGGCAAGTCCTGTCTGACAATCTGATTGAATTTTCTGAGGAGGTAACATAGTTTATTGATGAAGGCAGTGCAGTAAATGTGGGTTACTTGGACTTCAGTTAGGTCTTCAACAAGATCCCGCATAGGAGACTGGTCCAAAAGGTTAGGGGCCATGGGATCCAGGGAAAACTGGCAAACTGAATCCAAAATTGGTTTGGCAATAGGAGACAGCGGGTGATGGATTAGGGTTGTTTTTTGGAATTTATTACCAGTGATTGGTGGTGTTCCACAGGGATTGGTGCTGGAACCCTTGCTGTTTGTAATATACGTGAATGATTTAGATGTGGATGTTGGCGGCAGTATTAGTAAGCTAGTGGATGACACTAAGATTGGTGGAATTGTTGACAGTGTGGAAGGTCGCCTTAGGTACATTTGATATCTATATGATGGTCAAATGAGCTGAGAAATAGAAGATGGAGTTTAATCTTGATAAATGTGACATGATGTATTTGGGAGTACTAATGAGGCTGGGACATATACCATGAATGGTAAGGTCCTGGGAGCACTGAGAAACAGAGGGACCTTGGTTTGCAAGTCCAAAGATTCTTGAAGTTGGCAGTGCAGGTAGATAACATGGTTAAGGTGGTGTATGGAATGCTAACCTTCATTAATTGTGGCACTGATTATGAGAGCAGGGAGGTTATGCTTCAACTTTATAGAATATTGTTCAGATCTCATCTGGAGTACTGCATGCTGCTTTGGTCACCACATTATGGGAAAGATGTGATAGTGCTGGAGAGGATGCAGAGGAGATTAACCAGGATGTTGCCTGGAATGGAACGTTTTATGAGGAGAGATTGGAGAGGCTGCATCTGTTTCTTCTGGAACAGGGGAGATTAAGAGGGGAGATGATTGAGGTATGTAAAATTATGAGAGGTATAGATAGGGTAGACGGCAGGAATCTTTTCCCCTTATCGGAGGTGAATAAAACTAGAGGACATAGAGTTATGGTTGGGGAAGAGATTTAGCAGAAATCTGAAGGGGGTCCTTTTTCACCCAGAGAGTGGTGGTTACTTGGAATGCACTGCCGGAGAGAGTGATGAAGCAGCATTTAAGAGGTGTCTAGATGAGCATTTGAATCACCTGGGCATAAGGCTATGGGTGAAGTGCTACAAGATGGGATTAATACATATGGGTGCCCACTGGACGTGGTGGGCTGAATGGCCTTTTCCAGTTGTAAATAAACAATGAATTTGAAAGAACATAAGAATCACAGATATTGCAGCTACAGATTTCTAAAACAAGATCATGAAATATTAATGTAGATGCACTGAAAATAAGAATTGTAACTATAAATCCCTGTTATATACAAGAGCAACAGAAATAGGAGCAGAAGCAGGCCATTTGGCCCCACACATTGCTCCACCATGCTATAAGATAATAGCGAATCTTCCACATGAGCGCTATTTTCCAGCACCATCCCTATATCTCTTTATTTCCTTAATGTCCAGAAATCTCTCATGTGGATGTTGGCGGCATTATTAGTAAGTTAGCAGATGACACTAAGATTGGTGGAATTGTTGACAGTGTGGAAGGTCGCCTTAGGTACATTTGATATCTATATGATGGTCAAATGAGCTGAGAAATGACAGATGGAGTTTAATCTTGATAAATGTGACATGATGTCTTTGGGAGTACTAATGAGGCTGGGACATATACCATGAATGGTAATGTCTTGGGGAACACTGAGGAACAGAGAGACCTTGGTTTGCAAGTCCAAAGATTCTTGAAGTTGGCAGTGCAGTTAGATAATGTGGTTAAGGTGGTGCATGAATGATTGCAATAACTGAGCCTCCACAGCCTTCCGGGGTAGAGAATTCCAAAGGTTCACCACCCTCTAAGTGAAGACTCTCTCCTCATCTCAGTCCTAAAAGGCTAATTCCTTATTCTCATTGTGCCCCCTTGTCTTAGATTTCTTAGCAAAGGAAATTCCTTCCCTGCATTTAGCCTGTCAAACCCTTCAAGAATTTTGTATGTTTCAATGAGATCTCCTCTTATTCTTCTAAACACTAGTAAATAAACCCCATCTGTCTTCATATAACAGCCATCCCAGGAATCAGTCTAGAGATTAGAGTCCCAGTTCATTCAATCTTTCTTTGTATGGCAAAACAGTCAAATGAATCTTCACAGCATTCACTCTATGCAAAGTCCATCCTTATTTAGATAAGAATATCAAAATTATCCACAATCTTTCTGGTGCCGTCTCACCAAAGCAGTATATCAAGGCATTCAGTAAATTAAAATAAATAGTTATTGACCATTACCTAACAAATCATGGTCAGAAATAACTCCAAGTTCAACTTCTGTTGCTGTAATAATTGAGCAGGTGAAGGGTTTTTTAAGAAGAATGCTGATCTCTCCAAAGGATTCTTTCTCTTTGAGTTTTCCCATGACAATATGTTTCACTTCACTTACCTAGGGAGAAAATGATGCACAAGTCAACTTAAGTAAATGGCACAAAACAAATGGCATTTCAGGCTGAGACACAAGAGAGACTGCAGATGCTGGAAATCTGGAGCAAACACACACAAAATGCTGGAGGAACTCAGCAGGTCAGTCCCAGGCAGCCCTCATGAAGGGTCTCAGCCCAAAACATTGACTGTATATTTTCCTCCATAGATGCTACCTGACCTGCTGTGACATTTTGTGACATTTCAGGCTGAAACTGAGTGGATTGAACAGTTGATAAGTAAAGTTAAGCACTGATAGGATATCCAGTGCTACCAGCCAAGAATACACGGAAACGAGCCTCCATCAGCCCCATACAAGAAATTAATGTATTATGGAGGTCAGGCCAAATCACACATCTGGTATCCTAACTGGGCTACACTTCATTTGGATTTGATGTACTTCTTTTAACTACAGTACCATCTGTCTGCTAGAGAAAAGTCCAGCCTGATACTCCCCTCCACAAGCCAGGACATCTCTGACTGAAGAATACAAATGCAAGTTCTTCTTAAAAAGGTGCTCCATGAAGTTTAGTGCAAGCATCTGGATCCAGAATATTCAGGTGCAGAATAATTCCCAAGCCTTACATTATCTTAGCAGGAGTATGTCATTCAAGCCCACATAACCTTGGTGGGGAATATGAACATAAAATTAATTTTGTCCTGATTTTTTGTTATGTGAACTTTTATGCAGTGGGAAAAGTTTACCATTGATTTATAAATTCAGAATAAAAGCTGTTGTAGAGTGAACAAATATAACAATGCTTCCAGTATGTTATGTGTTAAGGAGTACAGTAAACTCACCCTCCAGCCTAATGGGTTAACCAGATTACAGTCTTTCTATTTTTTCCTAATCGCTCTTCAGGATTGTCCAGTTCAATACTTCTATCATAATATTTGAGACATTAGTTTAGATTTTCCTTGGATAAAATTGTAGCTGGCTTCAGGTTGTCTCCTCTTAGAAAATAACCAGGATTGTTACAGAAGATAATGGTTGCCAACTGTATTTAGAAGAAGTTGTGACACCAGCCAGTACACACTCAAACATTTCAGAAACACTATCTAAAAGGAAATTTTTAATGTACATATGGGATGTGGGTGTCACTGAAGTGATCTACATTTGTTACAGGACACTAACCTGAAGCATTAACTCTGCACTCTGATCACAGACATGCTGAGTATATAAGCAGAACATAGTGGGTAAAGATCTAGTTAATGGAGAAATGGTAAATGGAGGTCTGGTAAATGTGGTAAAATGAGAAATTGCCCATTTTAGCAGGAAAAAGGTATAATATCCAAATGGTGAGAGATTGCAGTACTGAGATGGAGAGGGATCATGCATGATTTGCAGGCACAGCAAGTAATTAGGAAAGCTACAGAATGTTAAAGTTTATTACTAGAGGAATTGAACACAAAGATAGGGAGGCAATGCTCAAGTTATGTAGGGCATTCTGAGACCTTATCTGGAATACTATGAATGGTATTGATTTCCTTATTTGGGGAAAGCTGTAAGAAGTTCAATGCCTGGAAAAGGAGGAGTGTTATATGAGGAAAGGTTGGGCAGGCTAGGCTTGCATTCACTGGCGTTTAGAAGAGTGAGAGAGGTCCTGATTGAAATTTATAAAATCTTGAAGGATCTTGACAGGAGTGAAATGAAGAGAATGTTTCTATTTGTATAAGACTCTATATCCAGGGAACACCTTAAGTATAGGGTTCATCATTAAAGAAGGGATGAGGCAGCCTTTTCTCTCTGAGAGGGTCATCAGTCTTCAGAATTCTGTTCCTCAAGTGGTGGTGGAAACTGAACCCTTGAATATTATTAAGGCAGAGTTAAACAGATCCTTGATAGGTGAGGGGTTGAAAAGTTATAGCAGGTAGACAGGAACACAGAGTTGAGGTACAATCAAATCAGCCACGATCTCATTAAAGCAGGCTTAAGGACATAAGGAATAGGAGCAGGAGTAGGCCATCTGGCCCCTCGAGCCTGCTCCACCATTCAATAAGATCATGGCTGATCTGGCCGTGGACTCAGATCCACCTACCTGCCTTTGCCCCATAACCCTCAATTCCCCTACTATGCAAAAATCTATCTAACTGTGTCTTAAATATATTTAATGAGGTAGCCTCTGCTACTTCCCTGAGCAGAGAATTCCAAAGATTCACTAGTCTCTGGGAAAAGCAGTTTCTCCTCATCTCTGTCCTAAATCTATTCCTCCGAATCTTGAGGCTATGTCCCCTAGTTCTAGTCTCACCTACCAGTAGAAACAACCTTCCTGCCTCTATCTTATCTTTCCCTTTCATAATTTTATACTTTTCTATAAGATCCCTTCTCATTCTTCTGAATTCCAGCAAGTATAGTCCCAGGTGACTCAATCTCTCTTCATAGGCTAAACCCCTCATCTCTGGAATCAACTCCTCTGCACCGCCTCCAAAGCCAGTCGATCTTTCCTCAAATAAGGAGACCAGAACTGCACACAGTATTCTAGGTGTGGCCTCACCACTACCCTGTACAGTTGCAGCATAACCTCCCTGCTCTTAAATTCAATCTCTCTAGCAATGAAGGCCAACATTCCATTTGCTTTCTTGATAACCTGTTGCACCTGCAAACCAACCTTTTGCGATTCATGCACAAGCACTCACAAGTCCCTCTGCACAACAGCATGCTGCAATCTTTCATTATTTAAATAATAATCTGATCTTCTATTTTTCCTTCCAAAGTGGATGACCTGCATTTACCAACATTGTACTCTGTCTGCCAGACCCTTGCCCACTCACTTAACCTATCTATATCTCTCTGCAGACTCTCTGCATCCTCTGCACAATTTGCTTTTCTACTCAATTCAATGTCATCAGCAAACTCGGTCCCCTCTTCCAAATCGTTAATGTATATTATGAACTGTTGTGGGCCCAGCACCGACCCCTGCGGCACCCTGCTCACCACTGATCGCCAACCAGAGAAACACCCAATTATACCAACTCTCTGCCTTCTATTGGTTAACCAATCCTCTATCCATGTGAATATATTACCCCCAACTCCATGCATCCTTATCTTATGGATAAGTCTTTTATGCGGCACCTTATTGAATGCCTTCTGGAAATCCAAGTATACAACATCCACCTGTTCCCCTCCATCCACTGCGCTCATTATATCCTCAAAGAACTCCAGTATGTTTGTCAAACAGGACCTGCCCTTCCTTAATCCATGTTGTGTCTGCCTGATAGAACCACTTCTATCCAGATGTCTCGCTATTTCTTCCTTAATGATAGCTTCAAGCATCTTCCCAACTACAGATGCTAAGCTAACTGGCCTACAGTTACCTGCTTTTTGCTTGTATCTTTTTTTAAACAGTGGCGTGACGTTCGCTATCTTCCAATACACTGGGACCTGCCCAGAGTCCAGAGAATTTTGGTAAATTATCGCAAATGGCTCTACTATAACTTCCGCTATTTCTTCCAGTATCCTGGGGTGCATCCCATCAGGACCAGGGGACTTGTCTACCTTTAGACCCACTAGTTTGCTCATCACTACCTCTTTACTGACAGCGATTGTGTTGAGGTCCTCATCTCCCATCTCATCCATAACATCTCTCTTTGGCACGTTAGATGTGTCCTCCACCATGAAGACCAACATAAAATAGTCGTTCAAGACCTCGGCCATTTCCACATTACCCAATATTAATTCCCCTTTTTCATCTTCCAAGGGACCTACGTTCACTTCAGCCACCCTTTTTCCACCTTATATAACAATAAAAACTTTTACTGTTTTTATATTTTGTGCTACTTTACTTTCATAATCTATCTTACCTTTCCTTATTACTTGCTTAGTGGTTCTTTGTTGCTTTTTAAAGTTTTCCCAATCTTTCAGTTTCCCACTACTTTTGGCGACTTTGTGTGCATGGGCTTTTAGCTTGATGCCTTCTTTGATTTCCTTAGTTATCCAAGACTGGCTCTCCCAACCCTTACTGTCCTTGCTTTTAACTGGAATATACTTTTGTTGAGCACCGTGAAAAATCTCTTTGAGAATCTTCCACTATTCCTCAACTGTCCCACCATATAGCCTGTGTTTCCAGTCCATGCTAGCCAGCTCCTCCCTCATCCCGTTGTAGCCTCCCTTGTTTAGGCATAATACACTGGTTTTTAGATTGAACTATTGCAAATTCATTTTGTATGAGAAATTCAATCTACTATGATCACACTTTCCAAGAGGATCCCTAACTACAAGATCGTTAATTTTACCTGTCTCATCGCACAGGACCAGGTCTAATATAGCATTTTCCCTTGTAGGTTCACTAACATGCTGTTCAAGAAAGCTATCACGGATGCTTTCTATGAAGCCTTCCTCAAGACTTTTTCGACCAACTTGATTCATCCAATCTATGTGGAAGTCCCCCATGATAACTGCAGTTCCATTCTTAAATGCATCAAATATTTCTTGGCTTATTGCCTCTGTCACTGTAATGTTATTATTCGGTGGCCTATAGACAACTCCCACCAGTGATTTTTTTTCTCTTTACTATTCCTGATCTCTGCCCAGATGGACTCAACATTCTGCTCCCTACATCTTATATCGTCTGTCACTATCGCCCTGATCTCATTCTTAATTAAGAGCAGTATCCCACCTCCCTTACCTTTCTGCCCATCCTTCTGTATTACCTGATACCCTTGGATATTTAATTCCCACTCATCTCCACCCTGCAGCCACGTTTCTGTAATGTCCACTAAGCCATGCCCCTTTGTACTGATTTGTGCCACAAGTTCACTGACCTTGTTTGGAATACTACGGACATTCAGATAAAGTGCCCTTACAGTCGTTGTCTTTTAGAATCTAGTTACCTTTGTGTTCTTTGTGTTTGACTTTTCTGTACTCCACTCTTACTCTTCTCTTTTCTAACTTTTGCTCTGGTCTCTGCTTTGCTTCCTTCTGTCTTTCTGCATGGATTCCCATCCCCCTGCCAAGGTTATCCTGCTCCTGCTCCTAATTCATATGTTCTTTTATTTGAATTTACTCCAATAATTTATAAATGTGTCACGTTAATGTGTGCATTATAAAACTTTTGATGTTGTATCCTAAATATCTATCATCATATTTCATTTTCTGGACCAGAAGAGGCAAGATGACCAGGCTACGGGGAACTGTATACCTGTGGTCTGGTACATCAGGTACATCCAAAGCAGAGGTATTAACATGAGTAATTTCTACTAAAGTCAGATATAGTGCTAAACTGAAAATAGGAAACCGGACAAGCCTCCAGGCTTCTGTAAAGTATCAATAGAAAATCTAATAGTTGTTGGAGATGCAGTGATTGATTCTTTATACCATATTTTGGCCCAAGCACAGGAATTTAAAATCATTCCTAAGCACTGTAATATCATGGGATAAGTTTACCAAGGTATAAAGGCAAAGTGGCTTGCTGTAACAGGAAATGAGTTTGCTCTCATGATTACTTCCCAGATTGTGACTATTTCAGAAGAAATCAAAAGCAAAGGATCTTCACTCCAGCTAAACCAGAGTGGAACTGACACTATCAACTTGGATTTAAATTACCATAACTTTTGTTTTCATTTCACTTAAGTTAATTTGTATACAGCTTTTTCTGGCATATCTTTTTAAAATACTAGGATTTGCAAGCAACAAACAATCTGCTGAAGGAACTCAGTGGATCGAGCAGCATATGTGGGAGAAAAGGAATTATCAATGTTTCAGGGTTGAAGCAGGGTTTTGACCCAAAACGCCAACAATACCTTTCCTCCCACGGATGCTGCTCGACCTGCTGAGTTCCTCCAGCAGCTCCTCCAGCAACAAAACTCCAGATTCCAGCACCTGCAGTCTCTTGTGTCTCTGAGGAATTGCATGCATTTGATTGCATTTGATCCTTTTGATATTTGGAAATACTAAATGAAATAATAACAGATCTTACAATGTAATCACAAATTAGTTGTTTGCACATACAATAGTCAAGTATGTCCGTTACATAAAGCGGATAACAATAATAATGAAATGAGCTCTAGTTTGTATAACTAGGCTCTACATAGCACAAAGTACAATTTACAAAACGTTTTACCGCTTTTCCTAGTGGAAGTTTCACCAGGCCTTCTATGTCTTTGAAAATGTAGCATTGGCCAGACTTTATGTATCCTACAAATGAAATGACTTCACCTTCTTTTACTATAACTGAAAGTAAAAGTAATAGATAAGTATTAGGCAGTTCAGGTGCTTTAAATCCTGCAGGCAAGATTATTGTTAAAATACTGAAGAAAGGTAGTGCAGAATCTTCAAATCCAAAACAAAAGTGCTGGAGATACTCTGTAGATTAGGCAGAACTCGTGGAAGGGGAAACAGAGTCAACAGCCTTTCAGATGAATGATCTCTCATCATTATGTGAATTACCCATTCATGAGTTTTGATGCAAAGTCTTGAAACATTCACTCTGTTTCTTTCTCCACAAATGCTACTTCATCTGCTGATAATTTACAGTATTTTCTGTTCAAAGTTTTAAAAATGAGAAACTGAAATTCATGTCAGACATAAAAGATTAGTATTTCAACTGAATAAACCAATATTATTATTAATTTAATGTTAATTACTTTCCATGTGCTAAATATTTTACTTTTTTTAAATCAAGCACAATATTTTCAATGTATACTATATGTTATAACTTTACCATGTATCAACATTTCTATCTGGAGAGTTTCTATAATTCCATTAAACTCTATGAAGTTTCTCACATGATTGGTTCCTGCTTCAGAGCAAATTATGGAATTCCAAAAGATTTGGCATATTTTTTCAGGAATCAGTAATTTAAATGACCTAATGGAGATGTTGACCAACAACCTGAACACGGCACTTACCCAAGCTTGCTCCATTGATCAGTCCTATTGAATTCTATAAGCACTACTCCAACATGTATGTAATTGATGATCTCTTTAAATAGGACAATGTAGTGTTTTCCCTAACAGTTAACATCTGGTTTCTTGTGCACAGGCCACACTGGACATTAGTTACAAATCTGTGAATCAATTTCATAGGGGAAACACCAGTGCATGTGGATTGAGGTCACCTATTGCACACTCTACTTACTTTGCACCTAGGCATATTAACTGCACTGAAACATGCAAAGCAAATGCTATATCATGCACCATGTGCCCTAAAAGTCCCTACCAGGTTTGGCTTTTAACTTTACACCTCAGTTCAATTAAATATAAAAACATGCACACCAAATCTGAATTTTTAGTCTATTGACCTTTGGAACAGAATTAGTGTATCTAAAATCCATTTTCTGAGTTCTTTGTATTGTGCAGCCAACTCCAGAAATCAGCAAGTGCTTACAATACCATGTAATGATACTTGGAATTGAAATTGATTTGTACACATCATGCCCTGGCCAGTCTAAGTGGAAAGCTGGAAATAACATTAATACAATGGTTGAGTCATGCAGCTCTGACAAAAGCACTGCAACAAATGTCAGGTCTGCTGCCCACTGGCAATCTTCCACTCCCACTCCCATCACATTAGTAAATTAAAGTCATTTAAAACTTCAGTGGTGAATAATGTGCCTGTGAAGTGAGAAATATCAGTGGCCTCAATGGTTCAGATCCCCAAACCTTGACTTGCAATAACTCTGTTTATTAAGGTGCCACTCTTAGGCCTGAAACTGAATTAATTCTGAATGATAGCTGCAGTGATCTGAGTGTAACAGAATTTTATGCTGTAAAATTCTGGAATCCTGACTCCTGAAGAAGGGTCCTGACACAAAACGTCGACTGCCTGCTTTTCTCCACAGATGCTGCCTGGCCTGCTGAGTTCCTCCAGCATCATGGTGTTTTTCATCTAGATATTCCAGCATCTGCAGCCCTTTATTTCTCTACCTCATTACTTCATCTGACATTCCCAGCAACAAAGAGCAAAGGAATAAGAGCAAACTATTTAACTCTTGAGCCTACTCCACCAATCAAGAAATCATGGCAGATCTCTGACCGAATTCCATATAACTGCTTAATCCATTTGGTTATCAAAACTCAATCTACCTTAGATTTAAGATTAATAATTGACCGCACATTAATTGCTATTTACACAACCTGCATGTAAAAGTGTTTCCTAATTTTGTTCTCAAAGCCCTGTCTCTAATTTTACATCATACTACAACATCCTAGATCACTCAATGCGTGGAAGTTGCTGCTTTCTCAGCCTCCTTCAATATCTTGAAAACTCCAATCAAATCACTCAATAATCTTCTATAATGAATCTGCTTTGTTTTGTACAACCACTTCCCAGGATTAGCCTCTATATCCAGCCCTCAGGCATTTAATCATGTAGCTCATGTTTTTATAACTGAATTGAGCTCAAAAATTGATCATTGAATGTAATCTTCATATCAAAAATAGTGCACAATGCTCCTTTCAATCATATTCTTCCATGAATATTACCAAATTGTGCACAAAACAGGCAAAGTATGCACAGCTAACTGCAATGTAATTCTGAATTGATGCATTCTTTGTGAAACTGGAATCATCTGTTTGCAGCCTAAAACATGGCTACTTTAGTCACAATCCTGATGGCCCTCCAGCTTCTGCCTGTGCCTGGCAATACACCTGTTGTTGGACTGATGAAGGTCATTGTGACATTGAACCTCTTGGCCTCCAAATCACTTCAGCTGGTTGTGGCTGATATATGTCACAAGTTCCTGTTTGCACCTAATTGTTGCATATGGGAGCCCAATGCCATTCGAGATTCAAAAGCAGGAAATGCAATTCCTTCTGAGCAGATAGCAGCAGGTATCATGAGTTTGCCCAGATTGCAGAGTTCCCAAAGTTTTTGAGGAATGATAAACTGGTAGAACCAAGAGCTCTTTGTGAATTGCAAACTCTATCTGGGTGAACCATAGCTATTCATGAACCATAAACACTATCATTTCCTGGATGCACAAGTAATGTGGGAACAACAGACTTAAAGGTCGTATTAATGACACTTGAAGAAAAACACTCCACTCCAATGCAAAATCCTGGTGAGCAGAATTATAAACACAACTAAGAGGCCACACATAGCTTAGTGAGATGTGGCATTAAGTTCCTTAAGATGCAATTCCATTGCCTGGACCTTTCAGGGAGTACCCTGCAGTACATTCCTGAGAGAATTGCACACTTCATTGTCATCAGCTGCATGCTAAATGATCTAACTTTTATGAAGGAACAGTTACTAACTACAGGCCCTATATAGCAGGAAGAGGAAAATGAGGAGGAAGGAGGGGAGAAGCAGGAGGGAAGGAGATGGGGACAAAGACTCTGAGATTTACTCAAGGACCCCATTCTACCAGCTTCAGGTTGAAGCAGAGCAGCAATTGACTTCCAAAAGCAACTGTACCTTGCCACTATCTGGACCTGCAAGTGGCAATTACAACTGCACCACACTAGTGCCTAATATTGGCTATCTCTATATTAAAAAGCTTGGGATTTTTCCATAACGTTGAACATTATTCCTGTTCATTTCCCAACAGCAACTTTGTGGAATCATCATTGACCGCAAAATTGCCTAAACCAGGCACATAACTACCACGGCTGTAAGAGCATGCTAGATCTTCATATGCAAAATGAAGGAGGCAATTCTTAATTCTGTGAATCTATTCTTCCATTTGCAAGACTCAAGTCAGGATTGTGGAAGAGATTCTCTATAAATTTCAAAGATACTAAATTATGCTCTTTGCTCGCCTCGAAGTGCATATCCAAAGATAATGAAGAATGCTTACGCTTGATTTTCTGAATGCAGTTACAAAAACGGTGAAGAATGCTCTGCCTCATTCAGCATGAAGCAGCCAGCTACATAACCAACCACAGTGATGTCATGCCACAGTTCTTAAATGGGAGGTGACCACTGAATCCAAGCATTATTGGAAGTCATTGTGCAATGTGGAGAGTACTGGCAATGATGATAGCACAGGAATGGGAAAGAGCATCCTGCTTTCACTGCAGTTTCATATTTGAGCAATGAATGCATGATGTGCCATTTCTAACCAAATGGTAGTAATTTATGAAAGCTTGCACTTTACCAGTGGGGGGAGAGGGAATCCTTCCTGTTGTTAAATCATGGATTCCCTGTGCAAATTGAACATATGGCGTCACTGCTTCATTGATCTAATTTGGCATTGTAAGCCTTAAATCATGATTGCAATGAGACTGACGTCACAATCCGCTTACTCTGCATACATGTCCTCCTCAATGTGGTGGATGGCACTAATTGCACCATAAATGTGCATGCCTATACCACACACTTAAAAATTTGAAGCAAATCAACACCTACATCATCCTAACAATGAATGCTATAATGCCAAATTTTGGACTTGCTGTTTGTTCCAAACTAATTAATTAAAAGTAAGGAAAGCAGGTCTCCTCAGGGACCAAAGAGAACACCTATGTGTGGAGCCAGGGGATATGAGCAAGGTCCTAGATAAATACTTCTCATCAGTATTCACTAGGGAGAAGGATATGGAGGCTGAAGAGTTAAGGGAGTGGAACGCTGACATTTTAGACCATGTCTATATTAGGAAGGAGGAAATGTTAGAAATGCTGGCACACATTAGGATGGATAAATCCCCAGGATCTGATGGGATCTATCCCAGGATGCTAAGGGAAGCAAGGGAAGAGACTGCTGGGGCTCTGGTGGAGGTTTTTGCAGCTTTGTTAGTGAAAGGTGAAATACCAGAAGACTGGAGGATAGGTAATGTTGTTCCCTTATTTAAAAAGGGCAGTAGGGATAAACCTGGAAACTGTAGGCCTGTGAGCCTTACATAGTGGTAGGAACATTGTTGGACACAGGATTTATGTTCACTTGGAAAGGAAGGGACTGATTAGGAGTTGTCAGCAAGGTTTTGTGCAGGAGAGGTCATGCCTTACAAATCTAATGAAGTATTTTGGAGGTAAATGAGAAAATTGATGAAGCCCCCACAGTAGACGTGGTTTACATAGACTTCAGTAAGGCTTTTGTCAGGTAGGCTGGTCAGAAGCGTGTTGGCAAAATGGATCTAAAATTGTGATAGGAGGCTGAGGGTACTGCTGAATGGGTGTATTCTTGACAAGAAGTCTGGAACAAGTAGTATACCGCAAAGGTCAAAACTGGGATCTTTGTTGTTTGCAATACATACAAATGGATGAGAATGTAAATGGTTTGATTAGTAAGTTTGCAAATGACACAAATTAATGGAGTCATAGATAATGAAGAAGATTGCCTTTGGATACAGCGGTGCATAGATCAGCTGGAGAGTTTGGTGGAGCAGTGGTAGATGGAATGTAACCCAGATAAATCTTCTAGCAGGAAGATTTGCTAGTGCTGCTCAGGGGAGTTTAAACTAGAGTTGCGGGGGAGGGGTGGGTGAGAACCAGAGTGGCAGGGCAACAAGTGGATTGGCTGTGGGAAAAGTAGATGTTAAGCCTACAAGTAGAGACAGAAATCAACAGGTTGATGAGCATGATGGGACTAATGTTCCGGGATGCTTCTATTTTAATGCAAGGAGTATGTAGGTAAGGCAGATGAACTTAGAGCATGAATCAGCACATGGAATTATGATGTTGTAGCCATTAGTGAGACTTAGTTGCAGGAGGGGCAGGACTGGCCGCTCAATGTTCTGGGGTTCTGATGTTTCAGGCATGATAGAGAGGGAGGTATTAAAGGGAGAGGGGTGGCATTACTCATCAGGGAAAATGTCACAGCAGTGCTTCAAGAGGACATACTGGAGGGTCCATCTTCTGAGGCAATATGGGTGGAACTGAGGAATAAGAAAGGGATGACCACGTTAATGGGACTATATTATAGGCCTCCCAAGTCAGCAGGATTTAGAGTAACAAACTTGTAGAGAGATAGCAGACAGTTGTAAGAAAAATAAGGTTGTGATAGTAGGTGATTTTAACATTCCACATATTGACTGGGACTCCCATACTGTAAAGGAATTGGATGGGATATAGTTCGTCAAATGTGCTAAGGAATGTTTCCTCAATCAATATGCAGAGGTCACAACTAGAGAGAGCGCGATACTGGATCTCCTCTTCAGGAACGAGACAGGGCAGGTGACAGAAGTGTGTGTAAGGGAACATTATGAATCTAGTGATCACAATTCCATTACTTTCAAGATAATTATGGAGAAGGATAGGACTGGTCCTCGGGTTGAGATTATAAATTGGAGTAAATCTAATTTTGATGGCATCAGAAGGCAACTGGCGGGCATGGATTGGGATAGGCTGTTTTCCGGCAAAGAGATGCTTGGTAAGTGGGATGCTTTCATAAGTGAAATACTGGGAGTACAGAATCTGTATGTTCCTGTTAGAATAAAATGCAGGGCTAACAGGTTTAGAGAACCTTGGTTATTGAGGGATATTGAGGCCCTAGTAAAAAAGGAGGCACATATCAGGTATAGGCAGTTAGGATCAAATGAGGCACTTGAGTAAAAGAAATGCAAGAGAAATCAGGAGGGCAAAAAGACGACATGAGGTTGCTCTGGCAGAGAGGGTGTAAGAGAATCCCAAGGGTTTCTATAGCTATATTAAGAGCAAAAGGGTAGCAAGGGACAAAATTGGTCCTCTTGTGATCAGCATGGTCATCTATGCATGGAGCCAAAAGAGATGGGGGAGATCATAAATTAACTTTTTGCATTTGTATTTACTCTGGAGACAGACACAGACCCTACAGAACTGAGGCAAAAGAGTAGTGAGGTCATGGACCGTATTCGGATTACAAAGAGAAGCTGCCTGCTGTCATTAGGCGAACGAAGGTGGATAAATCCCCAGAGCCAGACAAGGTGTTCCCCCGGACCTTGTGGGAGACTAGTGTAGAAATTGCAGGGGCTCTGGCAGAGATATTTAAAACGTCCTAAGCCACAGATGAGGTGCCGGAGGTGGCGGAGGACTCTTAGCTAATGTTATTCCGTTGTTCAAGAAAGGCTCTAAGAATAGGCCAGGAAATTAGAGGCCAGTGAGACTGACGTCAGTTGTGGGTAAATTATTGGAAGGTATTCTAAGGGTAGACTTATAATATCCTAAGGGTAGACTTACATGTAAGTATTTGGATAGACAACGCCTGATTAGGGATAGTCAACATGGCTTTGTGCGTGGTAGGTCATATCTAACCAATCTCACTGAGTTCTTCAAGGAGGTTACCAAGAAGGTCAATGAGGGAAAGGCAGTGGATGTTATCTACATGGACTTCTGCAAGGCCTTTGACAAACTTCCACATGGGAGGCTGCTCCAGAAGGTTAAGTCATTTGGCATTCAGGATGAGGTAGCCAATCGGATTCAACATTGGCTTAGCAGAAGCCAGAGAGTAGTAGTAGATAGTTGTCTCTCTGACTGGAGGCCAGTGACTAGTGGTGTGCCGCTGGGATCGATGCTGGGTCTATTGTTGTTTATCATCTATATTAATGATTTAGATGATAATGTGGAAAACTGGATCAGCAACTTTTCAGATGACACTGAGATTGGGGGTGTAGTGGACGGTGAGGAAGGCTATCAAAGCCTGCAGCGTGATCTTGACCAGCTAGGAAAATGGGCTGAATTTAATGCCGACAAGTGTGAGGTGATGCACTTTGGGAGGACAAACCAGGGTACAACTTACAGTGAATGGTAGGGCTCTGAGGTGTGTGCTAGAACAAAGGGACCTGGGAATACAGATCCATAGTTCCTTGAAAGTGGCGTCACAGGTAGATAGGGTTGTAAAGAGAGCTTTTGGCTCTTTGACCTTCATAAATCAGGGCATTGAGTACAGGAGTTGGGATGTTATGTTGAAGTTGTGCAAGACGTTGGTAAGGCTGAATTTAAGATATCTTTATTAGTCACATGTACATTGAAACACACAGTGAAATGCATCTTTTGCATAGAGTGTTCTGGGGACAGCCCGCAAGTGTCACCACGCTTCCGGCACCAACATAGCATGCCCACAACTTCCTAACCTGTACGTCTTTGGAATGTGGGAGGAAACCAGAGCACCTGAAGGAAACCCACGCAGACACAGGGAGAACATAAAAACTCCTTACAGACAGTGGCTGGAATTGGACCTGGGTCACTGGCGCCATAATAGTATTACTCTAACCACTGCACTCCCGTGCTGTTTAGAGTATTGTATGCAGTTCTGGTCACCTACCTACAGGAAAGATATCAATAAGCTTGAAAGAGTGTAGAGAAAATTTACAAGGATGTTGCCAGGACTTGCAGACCTGAATTACAGGGAAATGTTGAATAGGTTAGGACTTTATTCCCTGGAGTGCAGGAGAATGAGGGGAGATGTTATAGACTTATACAAAATTATGAGGGGTATAGATAGGGTGAAGGTATATAGGCTTTTTCCCCAAAGGTTGAGTGTGACTAGAACTAGAGGACATAGGTTTAGGGTGAAAGGTGAAATATATAAGGGGAATCTGAGGGGGAACTTCTTCACTCAGAGGGTGGTGTGAGTGTGGAATGAGCTGCCAGCGGAAGTGGTAAATGTGGGTTCAATTGTAACATTTAAGAGAGGTTTGGATAGGTACATAGATGGGAGGGGTTTGTAGGGATATGGTCTGGGTGCAGGTAGGTGGGACAGGCAGAAGATCATGTTGGCATGGACTAGATGGGCCAAAGAGCCTGTTTCTGGGCTGTAACACTCTAGGACTCTTAATTTGAGGTAATGTACTTTGGGAAGTCAAATTCTTCAAGGACAATAGAGTAAATAGAAGGGTCCTTAGGAGTATTGATACACAAATAGACCTTGGAGTACAATTCCATAGTGGTAACATAGGGTAGTAAAGGCAGCTTCTGGAATGTTTGTCTTCATAGGTTGAGGCATTGAGTATAGAAGTTAGGAAGTCACATTGCAGCTGTACAAAACATTGGCTAGACCAAACTTGGAATATTGTGTACAGTTTTGGTCACTATACATTAGGATGGATGTAGTAGCAATAGAGGGTGCAGAAGAGATTCACCAGGATGTTGCCCAGAATGGAGGGCTGCACTTCTACGTAGAGACTGGATAGGCTGGGTTATTCACACTGGAAATATAGGAGGCTAGGGGTTGACCTTACAGAGGTTTATAAAATTATGAGCAGCATTGATAAGATGGATAGTCAAAGTCTTTTTTTCACGTGGCAGTGTGGTCTAGAACTAGAGGGCACAGGTTTAAGATGAGAGGGGAGAAATTTAAAGAAGATCTGAGGGGCAAGTTTTTCCACACAGAAGGCAGTGGTTACCTGGAACGAGCTGCCAGAGGAGTGGTAGAGACACATACAATTACAACATATAAAGGGCTTTTCAACAGATACTTAGATTGGGAAGGTATATTTGGATACAGGCCTAATGAAGGCAAATCTATTAGCATAAATGTGCATTAGGGCCAGCATGGACAAGGTGAGCTGAAAGGGCCATTCTATGATTCAGCTGACTACTTGATAGCACTTGTATCCAGTAAATCTATTGACTGTTATACACTTAGATAAAAACACCAACCATAATCTTTTGGAAATTTCTTCCACTTGATTAACTTAACCAGCTTATTGAGAGACAGTTTTGGCCATTGCTGATAAAATGGACAGGCTTGGACCAGCTCTTCTTTCAATGCATAATTATGCACCAATATTTCCTTCAATATAAAAAAAGAGAATTTTGTGTCTTATTAGCTTTCTTATTAAAGTAGTTAATTTTAAAAAGAGAAGTTCGTAGTCTAACAAATGACAGTGAAGTGAAACACTCACCTTTTTTACATTTTCATATTGTCTGACGGAAACTTTAACAAGTTCACAGTTGGCCTCCGTAAGCACCGACAGAACCCTGTGGCTGGTGTCATTTGGAATTGGTATCAAAGAACCAAAGCTGTCTCCAAAAGACAACTGGAAACAAAAATAAGAATGACCTCCTGAAGAGTATTAATTCAAACCTGAATGGAAGCATTTAATCTGCTCTCTATCAATTGAATAATCATGTTCATGTGCAATTAAAAATCATCATAGGTATATGCCTCTTGCTATTCCTGATTAAACAGCAAAAATTATAGGTAGCTCCATAGTCATCAATAATCAAATCTGTTTCATACCACATGTGGATGGCATCTTTCCAATTTCAGTCTTGGGAACAATCATTAAATTCACGTTCTACTACCCTCGCTCTTCCGTTGCGAGAAATCAAGAGAAGTTCCCAGAAATATTCCTGTCTTTATGCCCATAACAGATTGCAGATGGAAAAATGTCAATTGAGCTCAAGTATTCTGGACCTAATGATCTAAAGTGCTGCATCAATATTAGTGAATACTTCAACAAGTTACATTTCCCAACAACTGTAAAGCTAGCCTTACACACTGCTCCATACAATATCCATCATTCACCAATCTGCATCAATCAATATATTAAATAATCTGCATGAGTCAATATTCCTATCACCTCACACCATCAAACATTTACCACTACTGTAAAACCCATGGCAGGTATGTTTGAGGAACAACACCTCATTTTCCAATTGGGCACATTGTAGATTTCACCTTACATAACTGACACTTTCTTTCTATCTGAATTCAGATTGGTCATTTCTGCCTGTCATTATTTTAGCTCAGTTTGTTTTTCCCTATTCATACAGTCTGACCTGTTGAGCATATCCCACAGCTTTACCTTTAACAACATATTACACAGACAAAGAAGCATAAAATGTTTGTAACTGATACCTTAACTTCTCCCATTAACACATTTGGTCTCATCCCATCAGAGATATTCCCTTTGATCTACCCATCCCTTGCCCACCTTCTCCGCTACTTTAAACCAACTTGTTTTCTCTCTATCCCAGTTTTGATAAAGGGTGCCAGACCTGAAATGTTAACTGTTTCTCTTTCACAGATGCTGCCTGATCCACTGAGTGTTTCCAGCATTTACTGTTTTTTTTTACTGTTGCACCTACATTTTGGCTTTCAATGTCTTGTGGACAAGAATACCCAGGTCCATTTCAATACCAACATTTCTCATCTCTCACCAATAAAAAAAAACACTGTATAATGTCTTTGCTACCAAGGTGGATGACTTCACACCCTCCCTCATTGTACTCCAACTACTACAGCACTGTCCACCCACTTAGCATGTCTAAATCCTTTTGAAGTCTCTTTGCATCCTAATGATTATTCACATTACCATTTTTGAGTCATCAGCAAATTTAGAAACACACCTTCTCACCCTCTCAACCAAAATGTTGTAGATTGTGAATACTTGCGGTGCAATACACTGATCCCTGTAGTATTCCTTAAGTCACCTACCAACCTGTGAGAGGCACATCCATTCCCTTTACTTGTTTTCTGTATGTTAACCAACACCCAATCCATGGTTATAAGTTACCCCCAATTTCATGTCCTCCAATTTTATTCACCAGCCTCCAGTGTGAGACCTTTTCAACAACAATCCAAATATACCACAGAGACACAAGAAAGACGGCAGATGTGAAAATCTGGAGCAACACACAAAATGGTGGAGGAATTCAGTGGGTCAGGCAGCATCTATGGAGGGAAATGATCAGTCAACGTTTCGGTTTGAGAGCCTTCATCAGGACTGGAAAGAAAGAGAGGAGAAGCCACTATAAAAGGGTAGGGGGAGGGGGAGGTGCAAGAGCTGACAGGTAATAGGTGAATCCAGGTGAGAGGGGAAGAAAGGCAGGTGGGGGACGGGGAGGGTGAGAATGATATAAGAAGCTAGGAGGTGATAGGTGTAAGTGACAAGGGGCAGAAGAAGATGAAATCTGATAGGAAAATCCAGTGGACCATGGAATAAAGGGAAGGAGATAAGAAGGGGAAACCAAGGGAAGAATGTGTGGGAGATGGGCAAATCAAGAATGCAGGAGAGGGGAAAGAAAAGGGGTGATGGGGTTGATGGCATAAGGAAAAACAGAGGGGGTCAAAGAGGAGTGGTTACTAGAAGTTAGAGAAATCAACGTTCATGCTGTCAGGTTGGAGACTACCAAGGCGAAATATGAGGTGCTGTTCCTCTAATCTGCATCTAGCCTCAATTTGGCAGTAGAGGAGGCCATGAACAGACATGTCGGTGTGGAAATGGGAAGCAGAATTAAAATTGCTGGCCACTGGGAGATCCTGGCTGTTATGGCAGACAGAGCAAAGGTGCTCGACAAAGCGATCCCCCAATCTGCATTGGGTTTCTAAGGCGTAGAGGAGACCACACTGGGAGCACTGAATACAATAAATGACACCAATGGATTCACATGTGAAGGACTGCCTCACCTGGAAGGAATGGTGGTAAGGGAGGAGGTGTAGGGGCAGGTGTAACACTTGGCGTGGTTGCAGGAATAAGTAGCTGGAGGGGGATCAGTGGGGAGGGGGTGAGATGACAAAGGAGTCATGCAGAGAGTGATCCTTGCAGAAAGCAGAGAGGGTAGGGGAGGGCAGGAGAAGATGTGCCTGGTTGTGGCATCCCACTGGAGATGGCGGAAGTTGCAGAGAATGATATGTTGGATGTGGAGGCTCATGGGGTGGTAGGTGAGGACAAAGGGAACTCTATCCCTGTTATGCCTGGGCAGTGAATGGGGTGAGGGCAGATGTGCAGGAAATAGAAGAGATGCGAATGAGGGCAGCATTGATAGCAGTGGGGGGGAAGCCCTATTTTCTGCAAAAAGAGGACATCTCAGATGTCCTGGAATGGAAAGCCTCATCATGAGAACAGATGCAGCGGGAACGGAGAAACTGAGAAAAGGGAATAGCATCCTTGCAAGTGACAGGGTGGGAAGAGGTGTAGTCAAGGTAACTGTGTGAGTCAGTGGGTTTGTAAAAGATGTCAGTGGATAATCTGTCTCCTGAGGTGGAGACAGAGAGATCAAGAAAGGGGAGAGAGGTGTTGGAGGTGGACCAAGTGAATTTGAGGGTAGGGTGGAAGTTGGAATACCACAGATGCTAGTTCCCTCAGCTACTATAGAAGATACATAGAACATAGAACAATTACAACACAATTCAGGCCCTTCGGCCCACAAAGCTGTGCCAAACATGTCCCTACCCTAGAAATTACTAGGCTTACCCACAGCCCTCTATTTTACTCAGCTCCATATACCTATCTAACAGTCTCTTGAAAGACCCTATCGTATCAGCCTCCACCACCATTTCCGGCAGCCCATTCCACGCACTCACCACTCTCTGAGTAAAAAACTTACCCCTGACATCTCCTCTATATCTACTCCCCAGCACCTTAAACCTATGTCCTCTTGTGGCCACCAATTCAGCCCTGGGGAAAAGCCTCTGACTATCTACCCTATCAATACCTCTCATCATCTTATACACCTCAATCAGGTCTCCCCTCATCCTCCGCCTCTCAAAGGAGAAAAGGCCGAGTTCCCTCAACCTGCTTTCATAAGGCATGCTCCGCATTCCGGGTAACATCCTTGTAAATCCTCTGCACCCTCTCTATGGCTTCCACATCTTTCCTGAAGTGAGGCAACCAGAACTGAACACAATACTCCAAGTGGGGTCTGACCAGGGACCTATATAGCTGCAACAATACTTCACGGCTCCTAAATTCAATTCCCTAATTGATGAATGACAATACTCCATATGCCTTCTTAACCACAGAGTCAACCTGCGCTGCCACTTTCAGTGTCCTATGGACTCGGACCCCAAGATCCCTCTGATCCTCCACACTGCCAGGAGTCCTACCATTAAGACTATATTCCGCCAACATATTTGACCTACCAAAATGAACCACTTCACACTTATCTAGGTTGAACTGCATCTGCCACTTCTCAGCCCAACTCTGCATCCTATCTATATCCCTCTGTAACCTCTGACAGCCCTCCGAACTATCCACAACATCCCCAACCTTCGTGTCATCCACAAACTTACTAACCCACCCCTCCACTTCCTCATCCAGGTCATTTATAAAAATCACAAAGAGCAAGGGTCCCAGTACAGATCCCTGAGGTACACCACTGGTCACCAACCTCCACTCAGAATATGACCCCTCAACAACCACTCTTTGCCTTCTGTGGGCCAGCCAGTTCTGGATCCACACTGCAATGTCCCCTTGGATCCCATGTCTCCTCACCTTCTCCATAAGCCTCGCATAGGGTACCTTATCAAACGCCTTGCTGAAATCCATATACACTACATCTACTGCTCTCCCTTCATCAATGTATTTAGTCACATCCTCAAAAAATTCAATCAGGCTTGTAAGGCAGGACCTGCCCTTAACAAAGCCATGCTGACTATTCCTAATCATATTATACCTCTCCAAATGTTCATAAGTCCTGCCTCTCAGGATCTTCTCCATCAGCTTACCAACCACTGAGGTAAGACTCACCGGTCTATAATTTCCTGGGCTATCCCTACTCCCCTTCTTGAATAAGGGAACAACATCCACAACCCTCCAATCTTCCGGAACCTCCCCCGTCTCCATCGACAACACAAAGATCATTGTCAGAGGTTCCGCAATCTCCTCCCTCGCCTCCCACAGCAACCTGGGGTACATCTCATCCAGTCCCGGCGACTTATCTAACTTGATGCTTTCCAAAAGTTTCAGCACCACCTCTTTTCTAATATCTACATGCTCAAGCTTTTCAGGCCACTGCAAGTCCCCACTACAATCCCCCAGATCTTTTTCCGTGGTGAATACTGACGTAAAGTATTCATTAAGTACCTCCACTATTTCTTCCGGATCCATACACACTTTCCCACTGCTGCACTTGATAGGCCCTATCCTTTCGCATTTCATCTCTTACTCTTCACATACTTGTAGAACGCCTTGGGGTTTTCCTTGACCCTGCCCGCCAAGGCCTTCTCATGTCCCCTTCTGGCTCTCCTAATCTCTTTCTTAAGTTCCTTCCTTTTAGCCTTGTACTCCTCCAGATCTCTAACATTACCTAGCTCTCTGTACCTTTTGTATGCTTTTCTTTTCCTTTTGACTAGATTTATTATAGCCTTCGTACACCATGGTTCCTGTATCCTATCATGACTCCCCTGTCTCATCGGAACATGTCTGTTCAGAGCTCCACACAAATATCCCCTGAATATTTGCCACATATCTTCCGTACTTTTCCCAGAGAACATCTGTTCCCAATTTAATCTTCCAATTTCCTGCCTGAGAGCCTCATAATTCCCTTTACTCCAAGTAAACACCTTTCTAGCCTGTCTGTTCCTATCCCTCTCTAGTCCTTAAAGGACTCCAATAGGTTAGTCAAACATTATTTCCCTTTAATTAATCCATGTTGCTCTCCTAATCATATCACATCCTTTATTATAGATTCTAGCATTTCCCTTATTACTTATGTCAGGCTAACAGGTCAGTAGATCCCTGTCTTCTTGCTCCTTTCTTTCTTAAAACATAAAGTTACATTTGCAACCATTCTAAAATCTATAAAATCCTGGAAGATCATAACCAGGGCATCCATTATCTCCATAGCCACTTCCCTCAAAACCGTGGGATGTAGATCATCAGGTCCTTAGGAAGTTCGGTTTTCAATCCCATTAATTCTTCTAGTACTTTATTTTACTAATTTCTTTCATTTCCCCATTTCCACTGGGAGCTTTGTTCTCCAGTATTTCTGATATATTTTGCATTTCTTCTTCCATTTGTTTAAGTCCTCTAGCATTTCTTCATTCCTCATTATACATTCTCCTTGTTTCTGATTGTAAGGGACCTACATTCTCCATCGCTAATCTTTTCCTTTCCTTTTTCGAAATTAGATGCAAATCATTGTTTCAGCTAGGAAGTGTTTGCATTAGATACAAATGTTGATATTGCATCTCCTGTGGTTGCATGGGTAGCTGCTGTGAGAAAGGGAATAGTATTGGTGGAAACAAAAGAATGAATCAGAACATCCTGAAGTAAACCAACCCTTCAAAATGCTGAAATGGGAGAAGAGGGGGAAATGTGCCTGGTTGTGGCATCATGTTGGAGGTGCCAGACACTACAAATATTGATCAGATGAATATGAGGTGGGGTGGAAGGTGAGGACAATTGGTAGAAGAAAGAAGGCTGAAAGTGTGTAAGACATGGAATTGTCCTGTCAATAAGTGAAAGGGAAATCACAGTTAAGGATAATAAAAGACACTAATACCCATCACTTGACCAAATACGTGCAAGCACCATCACAAATAATGGCATTCCATATACTGCACAGCATAGTTTTACATGTGTGTGCTGAGTCACAGGGAACATGGCCTACAGCTAGTGGTAAGGGAAGCCCAGGTGTGATTCACCCTGGAGGATGAGGTCACACATGTTCTAAGGTGGACTCAGGTAATGACCTCTTAGGACATCACAGTCAAAGCTTGATTGGTTTGCATAACAAGATGCTTGGGGCAAATGCTGGCCTGCCTGAAATATTTTTTTATTCCAAAATAAACTTTATTCATAATAAAAGACAAACTATATACAATTATAAAACAGTGTAAGACTTTACATTCTTGTGCAGATCATTCATTAGTGTTACCTTTATATATAAAAAACAGCACCGATGCCACATGTGTGGCTCCCTGGGGGCTACACAGTCCCGTATTTACAATATTTAAGGGGCTTTCTCGCCTGGCCCCGCCCCTCCTTCTCCAGTGGCAGAAGAACCCTAAACTGTAGTTCTTCCCCACCAAGCCTTTGCGATGGCTGCACACAGCTTCAGTGCATCCCTCAGCACGTACTCCTGCAGCCTGGAATGTGCCAGTCGGCAGCATTCCCCTATGGACATCTCGCAGTGCTGGAAGACCAACAAGTTTCGGGCAGACCAAAGGGCGCCTTTCACCGAGTTGATGACCTTCCAGCAGCAGTTGATGTCCGTCTCCGTGTGTCCTCGGGAACAGCCCGTAGATCAGAGAATCCTCTGTTACGCAGCTGCTGGGGATGGAACGTGATAAGGACCCTTGCATCTTTCGCCACACCCTCCTCACAAACCCACAGCCCGCAAAGAGGTGGGCGACTGTCTCGTCCCCAGCGCAGTCCTCCAGGAGGCAGCGCGCGCTGGGAGTGAGGTTCCGACCATACAGGAAGTATCTGACTGGGAGGGCCCCTCTCACTACCAGCCAAGCGAGGTCTTGGTGCTTATTGGTGAGTTCTAGTGATGAGGCATTCTGCCAGATGGTCTGGACAGTCTGCTCAGGGAACCACCCCACAGTATCCATTGAGTCCTTCTCCTGCAGTGTCTGCAGGATATTCTGTGCTGAGCACTGCCTGATGGACCTGTGGTCAAAGGTGTTGGTCTGGAAGAACTTTTCCACGAAGGACAGGTAGTGAGGCAACGTCCAGCTGACTGGGACATTGTGTGGCCACGGAGCCAGGCCTATCCTTCGCAACAGCAGGGACAGGTAGAACCTCGGTACATAGTGACACTTGGTGCCCACATACTTGGGTTCCACGCCAGGTCTGATGCAGCCACAGACGAAGGTGGTCATTAGGATGAGGGCGACATTGGGGACACCTTTATCCCCATTGTCCAGGGACTTGTGCAAGGTGACCCATCAGACCCACTCCATCTTGGATCCCCAGGTGAACCGGAAGACAGCACAGGTGATTTCCAAGCCAGAGGAGCTAGGAACAGGTCACACCTGCACCAAGTACAGCAGCCCTGAGAGCACCTCACACCTGATGACCAAGTTCTTCTCAGTTATCGATAGGGAGCGCCATTCCCACAGTCCCAGTTTCTGCTTCACCTTCCCAATCCGCTCCCACCAATTTATGTTGCACGCCCCAGCTCCTCCGAACCAGATCCCCAGCACCTTCAGATAGTCAGGCCTGACGGTGAAGGGGACATTGGATTGGTCAGGCCAGTTGTCGAAGAGCATGGCCTCGCTCTTCGTGTGGTTAACTCTGGCCCCTGATGCCAACTCAAACTGGTCGCAGATGCTGATCAACCTGCGAACTGACCTTGGGTCTGAGCAGAAGACGACGATGTCGTCCATGTACAGAGAGGTTTTCACCTGGGTGACCTCACTGCCTGGCAACGTCACCCCTCTGATGCTCTCGTCCTTCCTGATGGATACAGCAAAGGGTTCTATACAGCACACAAACAAGACAGGAGAGAGAGGGCAGCCCTGCCTGACTCCAGACTTGATGGGGAAGCTGCCTGTTTCCCACCCATTGATTTGGACTGCGCTACAGATGTCTGTGTAGAGTAGTTGGATCCAATTCCTGATTCTCTTCCCAAAGCTCATTTTGGAGAGCACGTCCACCAAGTACGTGTGTGATATCCTGTCGAAGGCCTTCTCCTGGTCCAAGCTGACCAGGCAGGTGTTCACCCCTCTGTCCTGCACGTAGGCGATGGTATCCCTGAGCAGCACAAAGCTGTCAAAGACCTTCCTGCCAGGTACAGCACAGGTTTGGTCCTGGTGGATCACCTGTCCAAGAGCAGACTTGACCCTGTCGGCGATGGCCTTAGACAGGATCTTATAATCCACATTCAACAGTGAGATGGGTCTCCAATTTCTGATGTCCTCCCACTCCCCCTTCTGCTTGTAGATGAGGGTAAGGGTGCCCTTCCTCATGGATTCTGACATGCTGCCAGTCCGAAGCATAATATTGTACACTTCCAGCAGGTCCGGGCCCATTCAGTCCCACAGAGCCGAGTACAACTCCACTGGTAAGCCATCGCTTCCGGGAGTTTTACTCAAATCAAGGGAATGGATGCAGCCAGTCAGCTCCTCCAGGGTCAATGGTTGGTCCAGACTCTCCCGCTTGCTGTCATCTAAGACCTCTGTGATAGAGGACAGGAAATTCTGGGAGGCAGTGCTGTCTGTGGCTTTTTTGTCATACGGACTGGCATAGAAGGATCTGCAGATCCTTAATATGTCTGTCTGTGAGGATGCTACTGAGCCGTCCTCTTCCTTAAGGCTGTGAATCACAGAGCTCCCTCTGTGCACCTTTTGGAAGAAGAAACGTGAGCACGTCTCATCCTGCTCCATGGAGCGAACCCTGGATTGGAAGATAATCTTGGAGGATTCGGAGGCGTGCAGCTGGGCCTGCCGGCTCTTTGCCTCTCGGAGTTCCTCCCTCACATCCACCCCCCTTGACTGCAGAAGGAGAAGTTGCTGCAGGTCTGTCTGGAGTTGGCACAGTTCCCTTTGACTCTGTCTTGCTTTCTGGACCCCTCTGTGGATGAAGAACCTCTTGATGTTCTCCTTTGTCGCTTCCCACTAGTGCACAGAGGAGTCAAAGAGGGGTTTCATGGTTCTCCAACTTGCGTAATCCCTCTTTAGTTCCTCAATGCTCTCTGGGGTCAGCAGCTTGATGTTCAACTTCCACGTCCCCCTGCCTGCCTTCTGGTCCTCCTGTAGGTGACAGGAGGCCCAAAGGAAACGGTGGTCAGAGAAGAACACCAGCGTGACATCGATGGATCTGACCATGATTGGCTCCGACACGAAGAGGAAGTCGATCTGGGACCAGGCTGAGCCATCCGAACTCGACCAGGTGTGTTGCGGCTGTGTTCCACCTGCGGGGGTGCTGAAGGCATCGCACAACTTGGCATCCTTTACCATTTCCATCAGGAGTCTGGAGGTGCCATCCAGTCTGCTGTTGGCATTGCCAGATCGTCCAGCCGCATTGATGATGCAGTTGAAGTCACCAGCCGGGACGTCGCCAGCAGTGGTGGGAGCTGCTGGAGGACGGCCAGCCATTCGCACCGCACAGGCGAGGTGTACACATTAATTAAACGGAGCGGAGTGTTCCGGTACATCACATCTGCAACGAGGAGCCGCCCCCCCTACCACCTCTCTGACCTTGGTGATTGAGAAGTTGCCCCCCCACATCAGAATCCCGTGGCCGGAAGCGCGACAATCATTGTCCAACCACACCACAGTCCGTGGGACCACCATCGTGACCACCTCCGATAGTTGCGGAGGTGCGGCAGCCCGCACTCTTGCTAGAAAGTCACATCTGCCTTTACCTTGGCGAGGAGCTGCAAGGCATTAACACATCACGCCATACTCTTCACACTGTGCACATTTAGAGATGCTAATTTTAGCTCCATGGCTCTTTTGGAGTTCAGTACCATTCACACAGTCCATTTTCATTTGTCCTGGGCCCTCATTCCCACAGCTTTGGTGAACTGCCTCACCGATTCCGGTCTCAGATATTGGGAGTGGTCTCCCCCTGGGTGTGGGGCCACTTGTGGTGAGGCTGGTGGTGTCGCTGGGGGGTGATCCATCTGTGCCCCTGTTCCTTTCACTGGTGGTCCAGTTTCTTTCCTCTCCTGGTGCTGGGTTGCATCGGATGCAGTGCTGCTCCCGGTCTCCTGGAGCTGGGGGACAATGGCCTCTGCACTGCTCCCGGTCTTCTGGAGCTGGGGGGGCGACAGCCTCTGTGCTGCTCCCAGTCTCCCGGAGCTGGGGGTCGGCGGGCAGGGTTGTTCCCTTGCTTGTTCCTGTCTGTTGGTTTGCCACTTCCTCTGCCTCCGTCGTCAGCTTCTGCTGTTGCTTTCATCCTCTAATGAGGAGAGGTTGGTGTCCATCTGTTGCATTAATCTTTTCTTTCTAGTACCCTTGTTCTCTGTGGCCCGTTGTCTCTTGGGTGGTGTCTTTTGTACCTTCTTCCTCTTCACCACCTGCCATTCCCTTTCTTGTCCCTCCCCCACTCCCTCTTCCATTGACTCCTCCTCTTGGGGAGGGGGCTGGGAGTTCATGGCTGAGGGTTGGGAGCTCAAGGCAGTTGGGCTGTCCTCACCCCCCTGGTCTCAGTCTCATCTGGGGCCACTGTACTGGTGGGGGGTGTGTCAGTGTTCCTCGGTGTGTTGTTGGAGCTGGAACCCCCTCTTATTGCTTATGCATAGATACAGGCCCATTTTGGGCAGGCCTTGTAGAGGTGGCCTGCTTACCCGCACAGGTTGCAACATCTGCTTTCCTGACAGTCCCTTGTTTGGTGACCTTCCTACTTGCAGTTCTTGCAGATGACTGCGCTGCACTGGGCCACCACTTGTCTGGGTTTGTTGCAGTTGCGACACACCCTGCATTGTCCCGTGTACACCATGTATCCACAGTTCCCTCCGATGGCAAACACTGGGGGGGGGAGGTGGATGATGGATCGATTTGCGTCAACTCTCAACTTGACCTTCACCTGGCGCTTGCTGGTCCAGATCCCGAACAGGTCCTTGATGTCGACGCAGCTTCCTGCTCCCTCGACGTAACGAGTCAGGAAGGTGAGGACATCCACCATGGGCACATGTGGGTTAAACATGTGCACCATTACCACATGTTCCTTCTGGGTGGGGAGGGTGAAGAGTGGCTGCGCCTTCAGCAGTGACAGTGGAGCTTCATCCCCCTTCTCCCGAAAGTCCTCCAGCAGCTTCCGCCATCCCGCCGGGTGCTTGAAGGTAATGTCGAAGTACCCGTTAACTATGAAGTCCTGGAGGCAGTAGATGTCCTTCGCCTCAAACTTGCTCGTATCCAGCAAGACCTTCCTGATGAAGAGGTCCCTTGTGAAAGGGCTCCTATCACTGAGATCCTTCACCGTCACTCTGACGGTATTGCAGATCCCTCCTCCCAAGGTGCTCATCGCTGCCGCCATCCTGATGTGGTCATTTGCTGAACAGAGGAGTTAGACTGGTTTCCCAATCAGCATTAGGATCCACCTCTGTGTCAGCTGGTTAAGCTCTCATCAGGCAGCTGGTTGATTGCGAAGAGTCCTTGATATCTTCCCTTCAATGTCGGTGTCTGCAGAGATCTGCCACTATCCACCACAAATCCGTCCTTGGAGAACCGCCTTTTTGATCACAGTCTCTCCCCTTATCCACATGAAATATCAAGAAGAACATGTAAATCCAGGTTTTAATTCAAATAAGTCCCTGTGAAAAGCCTGAAACTTACCTATTACAGTATGGAAGTTGTGGCTAGCCCCATTTTAACACATGCAGATGTAACTAACAAGTGGCATATGATATCTAAGGTCTCAGGTTCATTTCTAACACAAGTAGAACCCAGCCAAAATCTGGGTGTTGCAGTAGAAGTTCTGACTTCTGTATGCTAATTCTCGCTGCCAAGCAAGCTCAGAATCCTGCCATCAATGTTCTGGATAAAATTGTTCAAAAATATTTTTAAAGGATTTATTATAATCCAACCTCCAACAGATTATTAGGATTGCAGAAACACTGCTATGGCAAAACGGCAGTGACTTAAGAGACAAAAAATTGGCTGTCCTTTTTCAGTATGACAGCATTCATAATCTTATCACAATCAAACCAATGCCACCAGAATATTGTCAGCCAGCTAACTCAGACTGCTGCCATTCATGACAAAATGGAGCTAATTAAATGTAAGCCACTTTGGTCCATGCTCAAAGTCATTTCTCAGGGCTTTCTGCGGCCTTTTCCAATTCCAGAAAGCAACACACTGGTGCAGCAGTTATCGCTGCTGGTTCACTGCTCCAGTGACCCAAGTTTGATCTTGACTTCAATTGCTGTCTGTGTGGAGTTTGCATGTTTGCCTTGTGATTGTGTGGATCTCACCCAGGTGCTCTAGTTTCCTCCAACACCCCAAAGGGTGAATTGGCTACCGTGAATTGTCCCTTCTGTAGGTGGGTCAAGTTCTATGAGCCTACTCAAAATAGCTCAGACAAATCTCAAGTCCCCACTATTAAGACCTGTTTTTCTGTTCGTGGTCCATACTGAGTATTAACTATTAGTTAATTTCACAAAGAAATCTTCAATAGATTATTGCACGGGATTGACATCATCCATGCACACTCTAGATTACTTTCTTAACAACACCCAATTGTTACTCAAACAAAACCTTACACATCTCCCCTATTTCTTTCCATAAACATGACATCAATGTGGACCCTTCTCCACTCTCAACAATTCCAGAAGCTTCTAATCATGTCAGTTCATGGATGTCTGAACTGTCACATTTTTAACGTGAAATTTTATTACATGTTCAGCTGGTATTTCTTTCTATGATGTTTCCTCTTGATAATTCTCTAAAATCTATTATTTCATTTTCTCAAAGTGCTATTTTAGTGCATAAAATATCTGCTTGGTTGAAGTTGAGGTTCTGCTGGTAGCTAGATTCTGAGATGAACTTGCTGCAGACTACACCCACATTTTATTGCCACTCATTGTTTCATACTTCATGCTATCAGTGAAATTGATAAATCCTTGCTCTATGGATCCCTTTAAGTAATTGCCAGGTCTTTCAAAGATGTGGGATGATTGCTTTGTCTGTAGAGATTTGCTTGTAACACATGTGTCACTGTGGGCATGGTAATATTTTCTCCTAATACATATATCAAGAAGCACCTACAGAGAAGCACCTACAGAATGAATAAATACTCTGAAAAGAAATCAGTGACCTGTGCCTGCTTTACAAATAACGTAGCTGAGGGTGCACAGTATTAATATTTATTTAAACAGGATTTTCCTGTATGTACCTTGGCACTTGTGATGCCAGTGAACTTTTTTTTCTCATTTATTCCCAGTACAGCATGTTTGGGAAAATGCATTAATTCATGCAAAGAGTTCTTTCCATGCAGATAGCTTTTACACAGTTCATCACCAAATAGTATCAACCTTTACTATTACATTAACACCAGAACCTCTGAGAAATCATTATTGAAGATACATGTTTACATGTTTAATGCTGCATTCATCACAATTTTGTTTAAATCAGTTACAGCTGTAGTTAATTCAGTTTTAGAAGCCTGAAGTATCCCTAATTATGGCAGATTCAGAAAATTATGAATGGGATGCTTATTGTAGCATATATATTACATACAACAGCCAGGCAATTTAATTTTATTATATTAGCAACATATTTGGGAAATTGGGATTGGATGCAATTTAGGACAGTTGTATTTTATCACTGCTAATTTTATTTTATTGGATATATAGTTTTGAGATTTAGTAGAAGCCAATTTAATTTTATTATATTCATTTTCGGTACAGTTAAAATGAAGAGAAGGAGGGAGATCAGAGCAATTTAGTTTCCTTGCTTCTAATTCTCTCTCCATTTATTTCTCATAATCTTATCTTTGCAATATATGTATCTCATCTTTTATTATTATTTAACACCACTCCAATTGTTGCACATGGCATATGTTGGCCTTGAATTCACATAGCATTCTCAAAGAGAAGTCTTCGAACAAATAGCATTGGTAACTAAGACCTTCCATTTGTGACTTTTTTGCAGGGTTTCTGCCATTAAAGTTGCAAGGAAATGATACATCTCCTTCTTTCATCCTTCATCACAGTCTATGTGATTTTTCTCCATTAATTCCTTTAGGTTTCCTGATTTTATTTCTCATTTCCATTTCAATATTCTTCCTGTGTTTATTCTGGTTCCCTTTATTTTCTTACTCCATTTCTAGCTTAACTGATCATTCACTTTTCTATTTATCCATTTTGTCAGAATATTAGCGTCCTTCCTTTTTAGCTGCAGCCTTTCTTTCCAGAACAATGTCCATTTTCCTTAGAAATGATGCTTATGCACACAAAGTTGAAAACTGTTTCCTGGTTCTCTTCTTTAGCTACATGCCAATGTGCAGCACAAGCATTGTTCTGCATAATTTAATTCAACAATTGAAGTTTGGGTAACATTGATACTGGAGTGCCATCATGGTAGGATGAACAGCTTCCCATTAATTCTAAATATTAGCTCCACTTCTGCAGGTCATACGTTGGAGGAGAGATGCAACATTGTGGCAAGAAAGAATGATAGAAGTATTGGGGCAATGATGTAGTCTTGTATGACACTGGTCTTCATTGAGAATGGTTCTAATATAAAATCTTCCAAAGGATAAGTGAACCAACATCAGCAACTTTTCCTAGCCAACATCATCAGTATTGTGGCCCTACACTCAGTCAGCTATATTGGACAGCCCATGTCTTTTTCATACTCAACATCACTTCTAAAACAGACACCCTATTCCAAGCTTTCCCATGGGAATTAATTACCAAGTCAACAGAGGAAATTTTCAGGGATATACTCCTTGAGAAATCTCCACTGACACTTGGGAATACCTGCCCCATGACAGCTCAAAGCAGGGAAGGAGCATTTGGAATGGTGAGAACATCGGGTGCACAGAGAAGCAGAAGGGGCACAACACCTTACAAACTACCTACTTACTTGCCCCCAATACCTGCCCCATCCGTGGGAGGGCCTGTGGTTCCCACATTGGCTATGTTAGCCAGCTCAGAATTCCACAAAACCAGAGTGGAAGCAAGTCATTGTTGATCCTGAGGGACTGCCCAAGAAGGAAGAAAAAATATTCCTCATTATTTCACTCAAACCCTCCATAGTCTTAGATACAACTGACCACATCCTCCTCTTCAAATGTCTCTTCATTGTCCATCAGAATGGGTAATGTGCTTGCTTGATTCCATTCCTAACTATCCAAGCTACCTACTACAACACCGTCTCTTGACACTTCTCAGATGAATAGAATGAGTAACATAGAACTACTCATTTTAGAACAGAACTACCTCTAATTTGTTGTTACTTGTCTGGAGTTTACTAGTACATAAGCAGAAATGTTCTTCTGCTATTTATTGGGAACACTGATGCTACTGCCTTTCATCACCGCCACAAACTCCACTGCCAAGTTACCAACTTCATCCTGATCACTGTTTAGGCCTGAACCATTCTGTTTGCAACTTTGGTGCCTTGTTTGAAGCTGAAATATGCTTTCAAACAGAAATAAAACATACAAATTAGCAGCAAAAGCAGGCCATTTGGCCCACTAGACCTGCTGTGCCATTCAATAAGATCATCTGACTATAACCTTAACTTTACATTCCTGACTGGCCACAATTTCCTTTCACACCCTTTTTTTTATCTATCTATCTCTGCCTTAACATTATTCAAACACTAAGCTCCCACTGGCCTTTGAAGAAGTGTTCCCAAGTCTCATAACCATCAGAAAGAAAAAAAAATCACCCCATCTCTGCCTTAAATGGGAGATCGCTTATTTTTAAACAGCGACCAAGACTACAAAAAACACTTCGTTTGATCATTGTAACATCAACTCTGCAGCTCCACCTCAACTCATCTGCTATAAAAACTCTCATCCACTTTATTACTTCTGAACTCAAATGCCCTCCCAACCAACCTCCCACCTTGCACACCAAGTCCACCAATTCCTAAATTTTAATATTTTAATCCTCACTTTGAAATCCTTCCATAACTTTTCATTTCCATCCCTACAACTCCCAGAATTACCCAAGTTTCTCTAAATCTCACCTTTCCCCAATTGATTTCTCCACCACTGACAACTGTGCAACTTGGGGATAAATTCTGAAATTCCTTTCCTAAGGTTCTTCACATCTCAGATGGCAATGAGGAGGTATACAGGAGTGAGACAGATCAGATGGTTGAGTGGTGTTGCAACAACAACCTTGCACTCAACGTCAGTAAGACCAAGGAACTGACTGTGGGCTTCAGGAAGGGGAAGTCAGGAGAACACACACTAGTCCTCATTGAGGGGTCAGCATTGGAAAGGGTGAACAGCTTCAAGTTCCTGGGTGTCAACATTTCAGAGGATCTATCCTGGACCCATTGATGCAACTGCGAAGAAGGCACACCAGCGGCTCTACTTCGTTAGGGTTTGAGGAGATTTGGTATGTCTGCAAATTTCTACAGAGGTACAGTGGAGAGTATTCTGACTGGTTGTATCACAGCCTGGTATGGAGATTCCAATGCACAGGATCGCAAGAGGCTGCAGAGGGTTATAGACTCAGCCAGCTCAAACACGGACACAACCCTCCCCACCATCAAGGGCATCTTCAAGAGGCAGTTCCTTAAGGAGGCGGCATCCATCATTAAGGACCCTCACCATCCGGGACATGCCCTCTTCTCGTTATTACCATCAGGGAGGAGGTACAGGAGCCTGAAAACCCAAACTCAACGATTCAGGAACAGCTTCTTCCCATCTGCAATCAGATTTCTAAACAGTCCATGAACCCATGAACACTACCTCATTATTCCTTTTTTTGCACTATTTATTTATTTTTGTAATATATAGATTTGTACGCCTTTGCACTGTACTGCTGCCGCAAAACAACAAATCTCACGTCATATGTCAGTGATAATAAATCTGATTCTGATCTCTACCTCTCTACACTTTAAGTCACACCTTAAAGGCTGAATCTTTTGGTTACCTATCCCAAGACTTCCTCAAGAGGCATTGTCTCAAATTTTAATTGACGACATCTATGTGAAGTACCTTGAAATGTTTTGTTTATGCTAAAATGCCATATAAATGGAAATTGTTTAAGAATGTAATGCAGATGTTTCAGATTATTTTAGATGTCTTTAAGTGACTGATATTAACCTAGAGCACAGCCTAGATTATTACCGTTTCTGCATGTTGAATAATATCATCTAATTATCTGCAATCCCTACTTAAGAAAGGCAAAAGAAAGCAGCAAGATAACCTAGAAACAGAGACTGAAGTACATTGCTTAACTGGTATTGCTCCAGAGAACTCAGATTCAAACTAAGGTGGTGAAAACATTGTGGACTTGGGAAGTCTGCAGTCAGTTGTGAATGTGCCCAGTCAGATATTTCAACATCATCATGAATGTCTGTTTAAATAGCAAGGGGGAAAACAACAACCCAAAACAGTGTGCTCCAAGTTCAAAAAAATGTTCCACAAGGAGAAGAGGATCAAGAGAAGCGAAGAAAAGTAAAACTGCAAAACAAATGCCAGAAGTCTATAGTTAAGGTAAACATGTATGAAATACTGTACGGAATAAAGATAGTAAAAGGGGAAGTGCCAGAGGGTTTAGTACCTTTGAAAATTAATAATTTGCCAGATTTGGATGAAGTCTATGTCAGGCTGCTAAAAGAAGCATAGCAGGATACTAAGGAGGCTCTGACTATAATTTTTCAATCTACCCTAGTTACATGAGTGGGGCCAGAGGACTGAAGAACTATTAATGTTGCTCCATTGTTTAAAAATGAAGTAACAGATAAACCAAATAATTATAAGCCATTTAGTTTAACTTCAGTGGAAAGTTATTGAAATCCATTTTAAGAGGCAGCTTAGACTTTCAATTAAAAAAACAGAAACCAATCAGGGATGGTCAGCATGGGCTAGTTAAGAGAAGCTCTTGTCTAATAACTGAACCTTCTGAGGAGACAACAGGGAGGGTCAATGTAGGCAATGGGTTTAATGTAGTCTCCATGGGTTTTAGCAAGGCTTTTGACAATGTCTCCCATGGCAGGCTGGTCAGAAAAGTAAAAACCCATGGGATTCAAGAGGGAGTGGCAAACTGGATAGAAAGCTGATGGGTGCTTTTGTGATGGAAGAATGCAGTGAAGTTCAACAGGATTCAGGAACAAGTCTCTTGCTTTTTGTAATACACTAGCTATTTAGACAATGTAAGGGGCATGATTTTTCAGATATTACAAAAATGGTCCGCATGGTTAACAGGGAGGAGAAAAACTTTAAATATAGATAGTCTGGTCTGTTGGATAAAAAGATGGCAAACAGAAGATAAGATCTTTATTAGTCACATGTACATTGAAACACACAGTGAAATACATCTTTTGTGTAGTGATTTTTGGGGGGCAGCCCGCAAGTGTCGCCACACTTCCGGCGCCAACATAGCATGCCCATAACTTCCTAACCTGTACATCTTTGGAATGTGGGAGGAAACCGGAGCACCCGGAGGAAACCCACACAGACACGGGGAGAACGTACAAACTCCTTACAGACAGTGGCCGGATTTGAACCCGGGTTGCTGGCGCTGTAAAGCATTGTGCTAACCACTATGCTACCGTGCCGTCCACCCAGAGAAGTGTGAGGTAATGTAATCAATGAAGAGCAAAATGAGAAGGGAATATACAATTAATATTAAGATACTGAGTGATGTAGAGGAACAAAAGGGACCTTAGAGTGCCTGTAAGTCAATAAGATAGTTATAAAAGCATGCAGGTACTTTCCTTTATAACCAGAGGAACAGAGTGCAAGGGCAAGTATGTCATGGTGGAACTACATACAACACAGCTTTGACTATTATATATATTTCTGGTAGCAACATTACAGAAATGTATGATCGTAATGGAGAGGATGCATTGAAAATTTATGTGTGCATTGCTAAGACTAGAAAATTTAGCTATGAGGAAAGATTACCTGCTTTCTTTTGAACAGAGGCAGCTGAAGGGAGACAATTGAAATTTATATGTTATTATGGGGAGGTGGGGGGGCAGCTGGATGGAGTAAATAGGAAGGGCCTATTTCCTATAACAGAAGAGTTCAAAAACCAGGGGGGATAGGTTTGAAGTAATTAATACAAGGTGATAAAATGATCTGTATGGATGGCATGCAAAACAAAGTTTTTCAGTGTACCTTGGTACATGTCAGAATCAGAATCATTATCACTGACTTGGATGATGTGAAATGTGTTTTGCAGCAGTAGTACAGTGCAAAGACATAAAAATTACTATGAATTACAAAATAAATAAATAGTGCAAAAGGAAAGGAAAAACAAGGTAGTGGTTATGGGTTCATGGACCTTTCAGAAATCTGATGGCAGAGGGTAAGAAGCTGTTCCTAAATTATTGACAATAATAATAAACTAATAAAATTGAGAGTGGATTACATGGCACTGAAAAATCAGCACTACATGATCTAATTTCTCAGCTGTAATATCTTATTTTTCCCAGGGTAACATAATAATTCTTGTGCATTTAACAGATGTTGCTCACACGGAATAAAGTGTTGAATTGTGCTGCTTGTGGCCATTGGTTCCAAACAGAACAGGTGTTCAACTGCTCAAACTGAAATAAATTTCAGACTTGTGCAAATATGCAGTGAATCCAGAATTAATGATAGATTTGCAAGCTGAATCTATCAGCATGCCCCATTGCTCAATCGCCCCATGGAGTCTAGGAGCAGGGCCAATCCTGCTGTGATTCCTCAGCATTATAGTGGGGAATTGACAATTGGATCCCATGCTCAGACCTGGCATAGGATCTGAAACTCCACTGATTTCACTGGGTATTCTTGGCCTGCAAATCAGGAGGCAAAAAAAAGCATTTAAAAAAAAAATTATGTTGCTTTAGTTTAATTTCATGTTTTTAATTATTTTGTAATGCTTTATGTGTTTTAATCAACTACATTTCTTGTAAATGGTTTTTATTTTTAAATTAAATTTAAAATTAAATTAAATTAAATTAAATTTTAAATTAAATTTTATTTACAGCATGGTAACAGGCCCTTCCAGCCCAACGAGTCCGTGCCGCCCATTTTAAACCCCAAATTAACCTACCTGTACGTCTTTAGAATGTGGGAGGAAACCGGACCACCCGGAGGAAACCCACACAGACACGGGAGAACGTACAAACTCCTTACAGACAGCGACAGGAATTGAACCCCGATCGCTGGCGCTGTAATAGCATCGTGCTAACCGCTACGCTACCGTGCCACTGTGCCGTAATGAATTTTTATTCATTATCATTTCATTTTTAATAGTTTTTAGACCTCTCTGAATGTTAAAAATGGCTCAGAAGGTTAGAATGCTGTAAATGGTGTAAATGGTGTTCAACTACAATCCCAGCTTGGCCTTTTGTCATAGCCTGTCAGAGTACTATAGCAGGCGTCACACTGCCTGGTCCATTGCCACCTGGATCATGCTGCTGAACTTGAGAGTGCAGAGAACCAATAAGATAGACTCGCTACATGATACCCAGGTATACAGAGGCATGCAGGGACTGGAAGCTGCAATTCTGAGCAGTGGGCATGGTCCTGCACAATCCAGCCCAGTGTTTGAAATATGCTAATACTTTTACAGGTACTTGTTTTTTTTAGGTTTGTAATGTTTTACGTGTTTTAATCAACTAAATTTCTATTTAATGGTTTTTATTTTTATTCATTATTATTTCATTTTTAATAGTTTTTAGACATCTCTGAATGTTAAAAATGGCTCATGTTAGAATGTTGTAAGTGGTGTAAATGGTGTCTAAGAGTTGTTCAAGTTCATTATATGCAGTCGAAGAGTTGTTCTAGTTCTACTTTGGGTGCACCGGAATGTCAAAAATGTTCTGACAGCAGTCCTGCTAGATATCTCTGTAGGTATATCCAATTTTCATTTCAGGCAACATGAAATAATTTCTCTAAATCCAGGCAAACTTGGACAAAAAAAAGCCTCAGGACACCTGCCAGTAAGAAAATGGTCTCTATCTGGAGTTCGGCATACACTGGAAATTTTCTTCTGTGCCTGTTCCCCAAATACATTGGATTTCTTACTAGAAAAGAACCCAGGCTGACAAACTGTTTGTCCCCCTGAAGCCAGTCTATGTACTAGCCTTTTTGTAAAATAAAAATCATCAGTGTACCCCTTTTCAATATGACGTAAGCTACCTGGCAAGAAAAGAACACAAACTGGCCTTTAGTAATCCTGCACATATGCAATCATTTGAATTATATAAACAACGTGGACTGATACAGCTGTAGCATCTGCAAAACTCACAAAGCAATTCAAACTTTTCTTTGTATCCAGATTTCTTGCATCATCGAGAAAGTGTGTAACTTCTTTCAGTATCGGAGTTTAGTTTGATAAAGTATATGTAATATAAATAATGCATACCATTTTCATAGTTGGATCGAGCCAAGGTTGGGGACTGTTAGAACTCGCTGTGTTACCAAGCATCGCATACGGCCTGGCACAGCCTTTTAGGATCATATAGAATGCCTGGTATCCAAATACTGCACAAAATAGAAATGATTTTGTTAAGATAAAGCTATTGTTTTTCTAAACATGGCAAAATTATTTTGCATAGAAAATTGAAGAAGAACCCAAAAGTTCTCATATATAACTATCGTAGGAGTCTAACTGAATTCAGTAGGAAATATTTCTCACTAAAAAAAAGTAGCAAGATCTTCAGAGCTTCAAACTATGCCTTAGGACCACATCCCTACTGGGTACTAAGATAGTATGCCTCTTTTCACCTATGTACTGAGTTCCTAGAGCCAAGGAAACTCTTCACCAGGAAAATGACTCCTCCAATGAACCTTGTTGATTGGAATGGGCAAAGTTCCCACCACAAATTCCGATTTGTCGCTGCACGTGAGACAACAAGAAAACCTACTGTCACACTCCTCCCCAGCGTATTGCAGAGATGCTGTGGAAAATCAAGGCTATTCAAGGGTAAGGTTTCTCTCTTGATTCTATCGTGTTTCATAAAATGATAATTATTAAATGTTGTTATAAGCTTGGAATTTGCTACATTGTAGTAAAGCTAATAATAAACTGATGAATATTTTTGAAAGAAGGTTTAGCTTCTTATAGACTCCAATTCAAATGATGCAAGCACCAATTCACGCAACAGGCTTGTCAATGTAACATGGTAACCAAAGTGTGATGTAGTTCAGCACTATTTAATAGTGTATGGAGCATCCATACTTGTAGGAACAATTTTGAAATTAGCAACAAATGTAGAATTCCCACAAAATATTTGTATTTTATAAGAGTGAAGCTTCTGATATAAATGCAGGGAATTTAGAACTCAGAACAGCATGCAGGATTAATGCTATCTATAGGTCCTTCACTATTTTCTCCAGTTGCAGCAGCCAGAGCAGCAGAAGGGGAGGAGCTAGCAGCTTTTCTTTTATGTTGTGTGAATGGCTAAGCATGTGGCAACGCAGCCAATAAAAGGAAGGTAGGGTAAAGTGGAGTGGCCATTTTGAAGCAGCTATTGTGAGAGTGGACCAGTGTAGGAGTGGGAAGCTGAGGCATTGGCGAGGAGGCACAGGTGAGTAGCAGGTAAGAAAAGATGAGTTTTTTTTTATAGTAGTTAAATAAAAAGACACCAAATTACAACTAATTAAATAAAGCAGGATCAGGTGATGTGTTGTAGCTGCAATGATATGGGAGCTGGTGGATCCCATTGTGGTTCCTGGTGACCATGGTTGCTTGAGGAATTCAGGCTCAAAGTTGATGACCTGGAATCTGAGCTTCAGACACAGCGATGCATCAGGGAGGGGGAGAGTTAACTGCATGCTGTGTGTCAGGAGGCAGTCACACCCTTTAGATTAACTACTTCAAATCTGGTCTGTGATCAAGGACAAGAGAATGTGACTGTGAGTGAGGCAGGTAAGGGGATCCAAGAGGTAGTGCTGGAGGAGCCTCAGCCCTTGAGTTTGTCCAATAGGTCTGAGATTTTTGCTCCCTGTGCGGATGAAAGTGGGAGCTGTAGGAAGGATGAGCAACTGAACTGGGGCACTGTGGTTCAGAGAGCCATTTCAAAAGGTGGGATAGAAGAGAAATGCAGCTATAATTGGGGATAGTATAGTCAGGGGAACAGACACAATTCTCTGTCACAAGGATTGAGAGACCTGAAGGCTATGTTGCCTGCTGATGCCCAGGTTCGGGACATCTCATCTGACCTGCAGAGGATTTTGGAATGGGAGGGGAAAGATCCAGTTGTTGTTATCCATGTGGGTACCAATGACATAGGTAGAACAAGGCAAGAGGTCCTGCTGAGGGAATTGGAGCAGCTAGGGACTAAATTAAAAAGCAGAACCAAAAAGGTAATAACCTCTGCTACCTGATCCATGTGCAAGTTGGCACAGGGTCAATAAGATCAGAGAGTTAAATTCATGGCTCAAAGATTGGTGTGAGAGAAGTGGGTTTGAATTCGTGGGACATTGGCACCAGTACTGGGGAAGGAGGGAGCTGCTCTGATGGGACGGGCTCCACCTGAACCATGCTGGGACAGGATCCTGGCGAATCGCATAACTAGGGCTGTGGATAGGGCTTTAAACTAAATATTAGGGGTGTGGGTTCAACAAATTGGAAAAGTACGGATAAAGTAAAAGGGAAAGACGGTGTAGGACAGGTTACTGGAGTCTCCAAAATAAAAAATAAGACATAGTTTAGAAAGCGATAAGAAATTAACTTCAGGCAACATGGAGACAAATTTGAGAAGGATGGCGAATACAAGACTGAAGGTATTATATTTGAATGCACGCAGTATAATGAAATAAAGTAGATGAGCTCATTGTGCAGTTAGAAATTGGCAGGTATGACATTGTGGGCATCATAGTTGTGGTTGAAAGAAGATCACAGCTGGGAGCTAAACATCCAAGGATACACATCCTATCAAAGAGACAGGCAGGTAGGCAGAGGAAGTGGGGTGGCTCTGTTGGTAAAAAATGAAATCGAATCCTTAGCAAGAAGTGACGTAGGAACAGAAGATGTAGAATGCTTGTGGGTAGAGTTAAGAAATTGCAAGGGTAGGAAGACCCTGATGGGAATTATATACAGGCCTCCAAATAGTAGCCAGGATGTGGGATACAAATTACAACAGGAAATAGAAAAGGTATGTAAAAAGGGCAATGTTACGGTGGTCATAGGGAATTTCAATATGCAGGTATTTTGGGAAAGTCAGGTTGGTACTGGATCCCAAGAGAAGGAATTTGTAGAATGCCTACAAGATGGCTTTTTAGAGCAGCTTGTGGTTGAGCCCACTGGGGAAAAGGCAAGTCTGGATTTGGTGTTGTACTATGAACCAGATTTGATTAGGGAGCTTAAGGTAAAGGAACCCTTAGGAGGCAGTGATCATAATATGATAGAATTCACCCCGCAGTTTGAGAGGGAGAAGCTAAAATCGGACATATCGGTGTTACAGTTGAGTAAAGGTAACTACAGAGGCATGAGAGAGGAGCTGGCCAAAGTTGATTGGAAGGGGACCCCAGCAGGGATGACGGTGGACCAGCAATAGCAGGAATTTCTGGGAGTAATTCAGAAGACACAGGATCAGTTCATCCCAAAGAAGAAGCATTCTAAAGGGAGGATGAGGCAACTGTGGCTGACAAAGACAGCATAAAAGCAAAAGAGGGCATACAATATTGCAAAAATTAGTGGGAAGCTAGAGGATTGGGAAGCTTTTTAAAAACCATCAGAAGGCAACTAAAAAAGCAATAAGGGGAGAAAAGATGAAATGTGAAGGTAAGCTAACCAACAATATAAGAGGATACCAAAAGTCTTATCAGATATATAAAGAGTAAAAGAGGCAAGAGTGGACATCAGATCACTGGAAAATGACACTGGAGAGGTAGTCATGGGGAACAAAGCAATGGCAGACGAACTGAGTAAGTATTTTGCATCAGTCTTCACTGTGGAAGACACCAGCAACATGCCAGAAATTTGAGAGAGTCGGGGGGCAGAAGTGAGTCCAGTTGCTATTACTAAGGAGAAGGTGCTTGGGAAGCTAAAAGGGCTGAAGGTAGATAACTTACCTGAACTGGATGGACTACACCCCAGGGTTCTGAAAGAAGTAGCTGAAGAGACTGTGGAGGCATTAGTAGTGATCGTTCAAGAATCACAAGAGTCACAAATAGTTCCGGAGGACTGGAAAATCACAAATGCCACTCCATTCTTTAAGAAGGGAAGGAGGCAAAAGACAGGAAATTATAGGCCAGTTAGCCTGACCAGTGGTTGGTAAGATGTTAGAGTCCATTATTAAGGATGAGGTTTCAGGGTACTTGGAAGCGCATGATAAAATAGGCTGAAGTCAGCATGGTTTCCTTAAGGGGAAATCTTGCCTGACAAAGCTGTTGGAATTCTTTGAGGAAGGCCTTTGACAAGGTACTGCACATGAGGCTGCTAAACAAGATAGAAGCCCATTGTATTACAGGAAAAGTACTAGCATGGATAGAAGATTGGCTGACTGGCAAAATGCAAAGAGTGGGAATAAAAGGGGCCTTTTCTGGTTTGCTGGTGGTGACTAGTGTTCCACAGGGGTTGGTGTTGGGTCCTTTTCATGTTATGTGTTAATGATCTGGATGACGGAATTGATGGCCTTGTGGCCAAGTTTGCAGATGATACAAAGATAGGTGGAGGGGCAGGTAGTATTGAGGCAGCAGGAAGTCTGCAGAAGGACTTGGACAGGTTGGGAGAATGGGTAAAGAAGTGGCAGGTGGAATACAGCGTAGGGAAGTGAACAGCCATGCACTTTGGTAGAAGGAATAAAGGTGTAGACTATTTTCTAAATGGGGAGCGAGTTCAAAATCAGAGGTGCAAAGGGACTTGGGAGTCCTAGTGCAGGATTCCTGAAAGGTTAACTTGCAGGTTGAGTCGGTAGTAAGAAAGGCAAATGCAATGTTAGCATTTATTTCGAGAGGACTAGAATATAAGAGCAAGAATGTAATGCTGAGGCTTTATAAGGCATTGGTCAGACCACATTTGGAGTATTGTGAGCAGTTTTGGGCCCCATATCTAAGGAAGGATGTGCTGGCATTGGAGAGGGTCCAGAGGAAGTTTTCAAGAATGATCCCAGGAATGCAAGGGTTAATATTTGAGGAGCATTTGATTTGAGTTTAGAAGGGTGAGGGGGGAATCACATTGAAACCTACCGAATATTCAAAGGCCCGGATAGAGTGGATGTGGAGAGGATGTTTCCAGTGGTGAGAGAGGCTAAGACCAAAGGGCACAGCCTCAGAATAGAAGGGCGTCAATAAAGATTGAACCCCCCCCCCTAGATTTAGCTCGGAAAGGAGAATGATATTGTATCCGTCTCCATTGATTGAAAAAGCGTAAAGTATCACAATTGCGTGTATGAGTTTCTTGTTACAAAAAAAAATTGCGGCTTTGAGCTTTTTAATGTAAGCAAAAATCTTGTTTTGCTTTACAGGATGGTTTAGTCTTTTAACATTAAAACTCATTAAATTAATCACTTGATCCATTTTAATATTGTTTAAATGTGAGTAATAAATAAGGTAATATACAAGCCATATTAGAATATAGATTCAAATAAGACACTGAACTTTCCAATAGGATAACTAAGCAACAGACTTCGCTAAAAGCCCAAAACAGCCTCCAAAGAAGGAACCTGATCCCCCTGCCCTCACCCAAAGAGAGAAAGCAGCCGACCAATAGGAAGCCGGCATTTCTACCTAAAGACAGTTGTTGCCAATTTCTCAAGGTTGGTAAATTTCAACCCAGTCAAAACAGTAATTTGAAAAAAAAATGCTGTTTCAAAATCATGGAATAACAAGTATCTTTGTTAGTTTATTAATAAAAAACCTCAAAAGAGTATATGTAAAATAATGTGTCAAAAAAAGGATCAAAAATCAAAGTACATAAATATTAAAAGTTTATGAAGAATATTATAGAGTCTTTCAATCCTCAGATTCCAGAAAAGCTTGAGCATCTGCAGGGGAGGTAAACCACTTACTCGAGCCATTTTTCAGAATAATTCTTAGCTTTGTGGAAAAGCAAAGCGAAGGCTTATAACCTTGGTTAAAAAGCTCCGACATGACCTTTTTAAATTTCGCACGTTCATTCATAACTTTGGGTGCAAAATCTTCAACGATTCTAATCTTGTAATCTTGGTAGTTAATCATTCCTCTTCAGTGGGAGTCACGAATTAAAAGGTCTTTGATTTGAAAGTCATGCAGCGAGATAATGACTGACCTGGATTTGCCTTCCGTAAGAAATTTGTTCACCGGTGACCTGTGTGCTCTATCAATCTTAGGTGCAGCTTTTAAAATAGAAGGGAACAATTCAACCAGAAGGTTTGCAAAGAATTCAGTAGGTTGATTGCCTTCCACAAGCTCTCTGAGACCGAGAATTCTAATGTTGTTTCTTCTGTTCCTGTTTTCTAAGTCAATAATCTTCTGCTTTAGCTTTCCAATAGATTTAGATTGCTTTTCACAAAGCTTTTCCAAGTCATCGATTTTCTCATCCAGAACAGAGAGAGATGCTTCATGCTGTTTAATCCGTTCATCATGATCATGTAAAGTTTCTTGGAAAGAATCCAACTTAGAATTAATCTGCCAAAGTTGCATTCGAAATTGTTCAAATTTCTCGGAAGAATCGTCTATATGTTTTCGAAGCAATTGTAAAATAGATTCCAGAAACGCAGGAGGGTTGTCTTCCTTAGCAGTTTTAGTACCTTTGGCACCCTTGTCGCCATGGTGAAGTAAAATTGCAATTAGAGAAAGTTTCAAACCGGGTTCTCCGGATAGGAGATAGGAGCTCTGGCGTATAGCTATTACTCCATTAACGACCAGCAGGTTGATAGGTTCTTGATTAGTAAGGGCATCAAAGGTTATGGGGAAAAGGCAGGAGAATGGTGTTGAGGGAAAAATAAATCTGCCATGATTGAAGACAAGTTTATAAGTCTTTAAAAAAGTGTCAGAGAAATATCAGTCTAATTCTATACTGCATACTACTTCTGCTATGGACGGCTCTATTGTAGAGTTTAAAGGGCCCTGGCTGCTGAAGGCAGAGGGCCATGTATCTGAAATGCCATGTGTTCTGAACAAGCCTGTGTACAATGGCTCTATATACAACAAAGCCCTGTTCCAAATTTTGCCAAAGATTCAAGCAGACCAATATAGCTGATTGACCAGCTCCAACACTACATCAGTGCCTGCCTTGAAGGAGTGCTGATATGTATTATAGAAGTTCAGATGGCTGCCATGTGAGGATAACTTCAGCAGATTCTTCTGCCCTAGCTATTTTTCAATGAAATAATCCTGTTCCTTATTTAAGAAAAGAGGAAGGATAATCAATTAGAGTATCCGAGAAACTCGAGAAACAAAGGACTGCAGGTGCTGGAATCATGATGAAAAACATGATGCTGGTGGAACTCAGCAGGTTAGGCAGCATCTGTGGGGAAAAGCAGGCAGTCAATGTTGTCTGACCACCAGCTTTCCTACAGTACATACCCGTAAGGTTACTGACTTTTAGTTTGCTCACTTATCTCTATATTTATGATTTATTTTACAGCATCTGTTTAGTTAATTGCATCAGTCATAAAAACATCAGTAAGTGAATGGAATCTTGAACAATTTGAACCACTTGCATTTATACTTATTTCAATATATTGAACAAAAAGCCAATACATTAAGTTAATTCAAAAATATCTCATCAACATACAAGCAAAATACAAAAGAGATACCTATGCAACCTCTCTCCCATGATTCCATGATTATCTGTCCGCTCAGTTCTTTCAGCTCTTGGTCTGTAAACTGTGTATTGATTGCTGGAAATATCTTCAGTATTTTATAAGTAATCAGACGCTCAGAGCGTGTTCTGTAATAGGGGCTAAGAAAAATTGAAAAGCATCTGAGGAGACAGTAATCTGTTTTGTCTGACATTCCAAATCAATAGCATTCTTGCATTACCTTTGTTTATTTTCATAGATTACTCAGAATCTTGACATGCATTTGTACTCCTGTCACACGCATGGCTAAACACATTTTCTTCTATCAATTGTACAAATATCTCTAATAAATTGCATTGAATATAGGATCAGACTGCTTTTTCCCTGAGAGTTATCCTTAACTTAAAACACTTGGCTTCAGAAATTCCCAGTTCTTCAAATGTCAATAATAGGCACGTGCATTATGAAGAAGTTGGAGGCTAAATTGGATACTCCTAGAAAACAAGTGTTGGAATCTCAATTTGCCAGAGTAAACAAGGCACCATATTCACCCTGCTTGCCAGTTATCATGATTTCCGTGCTCAGTTGACAATAGTTGTGTTGTTGATCACCTTAGTACATCAATAGGAGCCCAATTTCATGAGTGGCCAATCTTCACTGATTAAAATCATCCACTTCTTTAAAGGGAGCTGTACCAGGGCTACAGCAAGTTTGAAAGTCACCTTTGTAACTTTATAAATGTGGCACAACATGGAACAGAGACGGCTCAAAAATTTTCAGATGCTACACTGGAAGTCTTGACAAAGGACACAAACAGGAGGGATATCCTCTATCAGGAGGGATCTGGAGACCATCCAGACATTGCAAATACAGTGGGAGTAAATAGCTATGAAAGTGTACCAGCCATGCTTTTAATAAAATGCCCCAAAAAGTTCAATGACCTCAGATACATGTCAAGGCCAGTCAATCATCCTCAAATATCTTCTCCCATAAACTGCAACTCTAGCTTCACACATTGCTCAGTGAACCACAAAACCAACACTGACCTAGCAACAATCTCTTTCAATCAGGACTTGTGTTTAACATCCATATATTGCACCACACTGATATGTGCACTTGCCATTACTCCAAGACTCATACATTTCAACTTGTACCCAAATGCCAGTTGTTTCCAACCATGGCAGAAGCATCATCCAAACTCATTCAGTAACTTTATTTTCCTTTTCTTCTGGAGAAATAGTGCATAATTGGTATAAGCATTATCAAATTGTTAAAGCTGCAACAAATACATAATCTTGAAGGATAGATAATTGCCATAAATGAAGCAGCCATGATAAGAGTCCTTGGCCAGCAGCATGGCTGAGACCAGTGAAAATCAAATATTCACTTGCCTAAACATACTGTATATGCCACTTCTCACTCTGACTTATAGGTTGCAGATGGATGAAACATCTATCTCACTTTTCTTTTTAATCTCTCCTTCCATTTATGCTTTGCCCCTTTCAAGCAGCCAAGAACTGCAATTTAGCCAGATGGCAGTAAGAGAGTAAGAAGAGACTAAGATACAACATCTCTTGATTTGAAAGTCATTGCTCTCAGCTCAGATTGATACATTGTTATCCTGACGTTAGCTTGGAAGCAGCATATGGTGAGCCACTGGGCATGAGTGACCTGAAGCAACAGCAGGGTGAATGAATATTTAATCACAGAGTCATAGAAATGTACAGCACAGAAATGGGTCTTATTGGCCCACTTCATCCATGCCAACCATGATGCCTATTTAAGCTAAGAAGGCACTTAGTTCTGTCCAGTCCTGTAAAAGGTTGGTGCCAGGCTTCTTGGTACGCCTTGTATTGCATGCAGGCTTTCATCCATGTCTGCCATTGCACAAAACATTTCATTGTAGATCCCTGACAGGCTTTCCACCTTGCTGTCTCACCAGACTTTTTTGTTTCGCCACAGAACTCATGTACAGCCCGATCCTAAATGGAGTTGAAATCATTAAGTACACAACAGGACATAGGTCAGCTGGAAAGTTGGTGGAGGCGGTAGCAAGTTAATTCAGACAAGTGTGAGGTAATGCACTTTGGGAGACCAAATTCTGGTAGTAATGGCTATTCTGGTAGAACATGCAGAGTAAATGGTAGGGGCCTTAGGAGTATTGATGTCCATGTTGACCACAGTGCCCACCCAGCTAATCCCAATTTCCTGTGTTCATCCTATATCCATCTAAGCCCCCTCCATGTACCTATCCAAGTGCTTCTTAAATGATACTATTTACCATTAAATGATACTACCACTTCCTTGGCAGCTCATTCCATATACTCACCACTCTTTGCATGAAAAAGTTGCCCGCAGGTCCCTTTTAAACCTTTGCCTGCTTACCCTAAACCAATGCTCCCTAGTTTTGGACTCTCATATCCTGGGGGAAAAACTGTTACCATCCACCTCATCTATGCCTCTCATTATTTTAAACATTTCTATAAGGTCACCCCTCATTCTCCTACGTTCCAAGGAATAAAGACCTAGCCTGGCCAACCTCTCCCTATAACTCAGGCCCTCTAGTCCTGGCAACATCCATGTAAATCCTATCTGCACTCTTTCTAGTTTAACCACATCTTTCCTATAACAGGGTGACCAAAACTGTACATAGTACTCTAAGTGTGGCCTCACCAATGACTTATACAACTGCAACATTATGTCCCAACTCTTATACTCAGTGCCTTAACTGATGAAGACCAGTGTGCTAAATATCTTTTTCACCACCTTGCCTACCTGTGATGCCACTTTCAATGAACTATTCACTTGTACTCCTAGGTCTCTCTGTTCCATTACACTCCCTAGGGCACTACCATTCATAGTATAAATGCCACACTGGTTTAACTTTCCAAAATGCATTACCTCACACTTATCCGTATTGAAATCCATTTGCCACTCCTCGGCCCACTTCCCTAACTGATCAAGATCCCCCTGTAATCTATGATAACCTTCTTCACTATCAACCACACTTCCTAATTTTGTGTCATCTGCAAATTTACTGATCAAGCCTTGTGCATTCACATCTAAATCATATATATAAATAATGAATAACAAGGGTCCCAACACTGACCCCTGCAGCATACCATTCATCACCAACCTCCATTCTGAGAAACAACCTTCAACCGCCACACTCTGCTTCCTACCTCTGAGCCAATTTTAAGTCCACCTAATCAGCTCCCCCTGGATTCCAAGAGATCTAACCTTCCAGACCAGCCTACCATGTGGGAGCTTGTCGAAGGCGTTGCTAAAGTCCAAATAGACAACATCCACTCCCCTACCCTCATCTACCTTTTTGGTTACTTCTTCAAAAATAACTCTAAAAGATTCATCAAGCACGACTTTCCACACAAAGCCTCCTCCTAATCAGACTTGGTCTATCCAAATGCTGGTAGATCCTGTCCCTCAGAATTCCCTCCAGTATCTTCACCACTACTGATGTCAGGCTGACTGGCCTGTAGTTCTCTGGCTTGCCCTTGCTACAGTTCTTAAACAATGGAGAAACTTTAGCCACCTTCCAGCCTTCAGGAACTTCACCAGTGGCTAATGATGAAGCAAATATCTCCGCAAAGGCCTCCACAGTTTCTTCTCTAGCCTCACACAAAGTCCAAGGATGCACTCGGTCAGACCCTGGGGATTTATCCACCTTAATGCACTGTAAGCCTGCAAAAACTTCCTCCCCTGGTAACGTGAATGTCCTCCAAAACATCTCCACTTGTTTCCCTTATCTCTTCAGCAACCATGATTTTCTCCTGTCATCTGCAAACATATTAATCATGCCAACCTACATTTTCATCCATATTGTTGATACACACTATTCACCAGGTTACAGCAGGGAAGTTGGAACTGTGGCCACGAACTAAGTTCCCAGGTGGCAGAAGATGCCTGCAGCCCCGCAGCAGCCAGCAAATCCATTCTGCCAGTCTCCCAAGCGCTCTTTCAATGTATGGGCTGTACATAAGTCAGGTGTTCGTAAACTTGTATATATGACAAACAATAGGGGACCCAGCACCAATCCATGTGGTACACCACTGGTCACAGGCCTCCAATCTGAGAAACAACCCTCCGCTACCATGCTCTGACTCCTTCAACAGGTGGATAGGGTAGTGAAAAAGGTATTTGGTATGCTTGCCTTCATAGACTGAGGCACTAAGTATAAGAGTTGGGAAATCATGTTGACATTGTAGCAGGGTTGTGCAACAGAATTAAGAGACAAATGATTAGCAGATATCCCTATCATGGAAGAAAGAGCCAGCTTTTCATTTATCATAAGATAAGATAAGATCAGATCAGATCAGATCAGATCAGATCTTTATTAGTCACATGTACATTGAAACACACAGTGAAATGCATTTTTTGCGAAGTGTTCTGGGGGGCAGCCCGCAAGTGTCACCACGCTCCTGGTGCCAACATAGCACGCCCACAACTTCCGAACCTGTACATCTTTGGAATGTGATAGGAAACCGGAGCACCCAGAGGAAATCCATGCAGACATGGGGAGAACATACAAACTCCTTACAGACAGCGGCGGGAATTGAATCTGGGTCGCTGGCGCTGTAAAGCATAACGCTAACCGCTACACTACCGTGCCTGCCCACATGTTGTTTGCAAAGTAGTTCACATACAAGAATGCCACAGAATGAAGGAGTGAAGGATATCCAGCACTGACTTAGATGATGTGGAATTGTTTTCAGTTGAGATACATCTTTGAGTTTTCATCTAGGGGCTTTAAATGTCACAAAAGTGTAAACAGTTGTACCCTGCAGCATGGGGGAATTCACAATCCTCACAAAGCCACATACCAGCTCCATCTGCTGCTGCTCTCTTGTAAGGGAGAATGATATGAATTTAGTTTGCTTGGAACAGCATCTGCTTCCTCCCTTATGCAATAATATCTGTCAAATTATAATATGTTTCAGTCACCTATAAGTCCAGTTGTCAACAAGCCTAATGTGTAATCCTTATGGCCACCTCAACCTTACTAGCTACTGGCAAAACAGACCTCACTCTGCTCCATGCTTGGAATTGTGGTTAGACCATGTGGCATACAGTATCTGAGTGAGGAGACCCTTACTGAATCACTGAAGCATCATACATTGTTAAACACTAGTGGAATTCAGCAAGTGCTTTTAACAATATATGTTCAAAGCACTTATTAAATTATCCAAGGATAATACATACTGCCTTATAGACAATCAAAGAAAATTTCACCATTGTTATCACATGTCACATTTTACATATGTTTTATTAAAGAGGACTCTTTCCCTTGGCTGCATAGCTTTATTCCTTTATGAAAGTTGTTTGTGCTTTTTTGACACACACTTCACTTAAGTCTATTTATTGTTCATCCATATGCCGATTCTCCAGTGCACTCCTTGTGATAGTCACTACATATGTAAAGAGCTTAATCAAAGAACAGATTCATCTCAGCAGCCCTGGACTTCACCCTCTCAGAGATATTGCCTTTGTCCTATCTATCCCATTCCACCCCACCCTTTCTGTAACACAAAAGAAAAGGTCATTATAATTGTGTTTTCTCATTTTCACCACTGTGATTAAGGATCTTCAGCTTCAAATGTTAACTCTATTTCTTTTTCCATGGATGATGCCTGACCTATTGAATAGTTCCAGTATTTTCTCCTTTATTTCAGATTAGCAGCATCTGCAGAAAGTCCTAAAACTGCAGAGCATATGTTACATGCTTACCTCAGAGTACAGAGAAAGCCTAGGTATGAGTTTGTTCCACTCTCAATGACACTGCTAGCTTGAGAAGTCAGTACTCATAATGATGCATCTCTGAGGATAGATATATTACCTGACACTTAAATGAAGATAGATATTTTCATTGTTTGATCCTTACATGGAGTGTGGAGGTGGATAAAAGTGACATTTTCTACTTGAGTCTAGCATTAATGATGAGAGATATACATCTCCTGTTGCCTCTGCCAAAAGACATACCTCAAAGGCATAGACTCTGTAAGTTTAAGTAAAAGTCTGTGTGTGAGAAAGAGAAAAAGAATAAGAGAATTTGCCTGTGTGTGTGTGTGTGTGTGTGTGTGTGTGTGTGTGTGTGGTTGTGCACGTGATGTGGAATGATGGAAAATATATGTTAGCAAGGGAGAGTAGGAAACAGTATTAAAAAAGCTGAAACAGAAAACTGTAAGTGTTATGAAGCTGTACTTTAACATAGTGAGAGGGGTCATGGCACTTTTTGTATTATCTCTAAATGGTTTCTATGCGCCACTGACACACGATCTTTATCTGTAAGACTTTGATATCCTTTCTAGAGCATGATACCTTAGGATATCCCTAAGGCTTTGATATCCTTTCTGGAGCATGGACCAACCAGTATTTTATAAGAAAAGATTGAGCACAATTTCTTTGTTTTTGTAATCTAACTCTCTAATTAGAAATTCAATTTCTATGGATCTACTATCCTGCCCTTGTCCTACTATCCTGAGAGATTTGTCTATTTACAGTACCTGCATCCTTTCAAAATTTTACTATTTAGTTAATATTTTCACTCACCATAAATGCTAAATTTTGATAAGCAAAATATTGCAGGTGCCCACTGACTTAAGTAAAACAGAAAACATTGGAAAAACTTAACTAGTGAAGCAGCATCTGTAGAAATGCTGCCTGATCTGCTGACTATTTCCAGCATTTCCTGCTTTATTTCAAAAGGAAGCTTTCAGCACTCCTCTACATTAAATTTCATAGCCTTCCTATTTGCCTGATGTCTCAGTTGTCCTCCAGTTTGTTACCATCTTCCAAAAGGTTTACTGTATTTCAAAGTTTTGTGTCACAAGAAATTATTTCCCAGATTATTTACTTCAAATGAAACAGTTGCCATAATACTAAATACATTCTTATTCTTCCCTCTAGTTTGGAAAACACTCCTGTCTGTTTTCTGTTCCTAAGCCATTTTTGTAAAAATGCTGTTGTTACCTATTTAATCTCATGGTCATTACTTTTGCCAACAGGTCTATTAGTTGCCTCTTTATCAAATACCTTTTTCAAGTCGCATTATCGTATAATAATTCACTCTTGTCAATCACTTCTATTACTTCAAAAATTCATTCCAGTTAGACAAGAATTGTCTTTACTAGATCTTTCCAAACATTCATTTATTACCCTGCAATTTTCCAAAAGACAGTTAATTTTGTTGGGGGTTATTACTACTCTTAACATTTGTGTCCACCGATGTCAAGTTGTTCAATCAGTAACTGCCTTCATACTTCCATCAGTTCCTCAGGATGCACATGTCCCTACCTGAGTGCCAAAAACATGGTGACTCCTGTTAGTGTGCTGTCTGATTCTGCAGGCAATCAGGATGGCAAAGTCATCCTTTAAATGTTAACGAATCCTGGTCATTAAAATGTCATGCTGCACACAAGCAGCAGCAGCCCAGGAACATTGTATGTATGTTTCTCATCGCAAGTTAAAAGGGCTGTTAGTATAGATCATGAATCAGTTCCAGATTTATACTGTAATCCAATTAATGTGCTTTGCATCTGGTACTTCATTATCAAATGCATTTGGATTTGCATAATGTACAGAATCTTCAGTGGGCCCCCATCCTGTAAATTGGGTCTTACCCACAAAGTCCAGTCATTAGAAGTTTACACAATGCATTGTCTACAATTAAATTACTTCATTAGTCTACACTGAATTCAAACTCAGATTGTAGACTTGAATAACAATACACAAATCTACTACAATAACAGTCCTCTCATGTAACTTAAAAGTAGTAATAGCTATTGTCCTTGAAATCCTTTGATATTTTGATACTGGCATCCATGTATTAAACTTGCTATTTTCTCCCCTGATAATTATGTTCTTGTTCTTGAACTCGTTCATGAGGAATTCCCGGTAGGTGTGGTTAGTTTCAATTTTACACAGAGGTTACCATTTACAAATCTAGCAGCAATCTGTAATCTTTGAAAGAATTTAAGATGATAACATTCTGCATAGAATTCACATCAAAGTTATGTTTTCTACAAAAACACTGACAACTTTTCTAGTGCAAGAATAACACGAGTTTCTAACAAAGAAATATACTAATGATTGTATCTGAATTTTATAGAATAACTTGAGCATGGCATAGTATTTTTAGAAAAAAAATTCAGCATTCATCCTTATGATCCTCCAAAACTGACAGCAATTTCAGGATTTCATTTTAATCTATGAGTACAGAAGTTGCTGGTAGCAATTCATTGCAAGCCAGTCAGCTCCTTTTTGACATTGAACTCATTGGGTTCAACAGGGAGTGTGAACTTCAGCTAAATGCCCTGAACACTTACTTTACAAACTTGCCAAAAAATTTAAGGTTTCAGGTTCAAGGTTTATGTTCAAGAAGGTGGAAGGGAACAGCTAAGGAAACTCAGATAAGAGTCTGATAATATAAAAGCACTTTCAGACGGGTTTTTAATTTTAAAATATTCTTACGTTGTGCTTTAAGGATTTGCAAAGCATTTCAATTTTTTAACTACTTTTAGACTTTTAAGGTGCTGGATGTTTTTGAATTTCTCAGAAAGACATGATGTTAAAAGATATGATGTTAACAGTTGTGGGTATTTTGGGGGATATGGCTTAGCTGACTGTCAATTTTTTTCTCCCATTTTGTGAAGGGATGAGTCTTGGGAGGCCGATGCTTCCTTTACATCGTCAGACTCTTGTAACACAGAAGGCTTTGCCAGAGAGAACATTCTCAGTATTCTATTCAAGCTCCTGTTGGGGGGGTGGTCATAGAAAGTAATGCAGTATTTTCTTAGCCAGGTCAGCGACAAGTGCTATTGGCTTGCAAAAACCACCTCGTTGATATAGTAGGTTCCAGTTAAAATTACAAACAGCATGGAAATAAATTGGTTAAGTCTCATTTATTATAGTTAGGCTGCCTTTTAAGACAGAATGAGATACCACAGATAACTTAGCAGATGCTTTAACATGGTGACAACAATATTACTTATGAAACTAATTATACTGAAAGAATCTGAAGAGCTTCTCAGATCATATGTCACCCTGAAAACAGCTGTGAATGGAATTAAATGAGTTATATGTAACTCATCATATTTCAGCATCTCCTTAACACTCCCAGTAATGGTAACAATGTGATTTGTTTACTGAAGATGCTGCTTAGCTAATATCAAAGATTACCTCCATAATTAAAGCTGTCATCCCAACAACTTTAATAAATCATTGCAAGTTATGTAGAACCAACAGAGGGAAACTTTAATAGCCAAGTATAGATGGTATGGAAGCAGGTGCATAAATTCTAAGAAAAAGTCATTTCCACCACAACCCAGATCTTAGATGCAGACTTGGTTGCTTCACTGAGGCACATGTAGTGGCCCAGAAAAAAACTGTTCGCCAGAACCATGAGATTATTAGCACAAGTGGGTGACCAATGAAAACATAATTTAAGGTGACAGGTTTTTCCCACAAGACTTCATCTTTCCTCTGATCTAACACTACCACCTCAAGAAAATGCCGAACAAAAATGAGGCAGGTTCAGATCCCATAAGGTATAAGGTAGGAGAGATTAAATGTGTAGCCCAAAAATGTTTTCTTTATTCAAACAAATGGAGTTTAAGAGAAAAAAAAGAATTGTGGGTAAAAAAATCAAGATATGACATGGCTACAAAAAGTTCAGGACTGGGTACTGAATGTACATTCTTAGGTCTGCAGATAGTAAAGATAGTAGAGAGAAATATTCCGATTAAAGATGAAATTGCTTCAATGATGAAAGAATGTTTAACAAGATGTAAGCAGGGAATATAGTTTATATTGGAGACTTTGTGGGTAAAATTAAAGAATTAGAAAAAGATTGAAAGGAATAGTGGGAATTATATTGGTCCCAAGTTGTGGCACGTCAAAGAGTATAAACACTGACATTAGACAATTGTATAGTTAAGGCACAGTAGTTTTAAAGAGGAATGTCATATTTTATTTTGGTTGTGATAAACAAATTAGATCATATCAGAAAGGTAGCACTTGTTTTAGGTCATCTAGGATATTTTTTTCCAATGTATATTATTAACCAACTTAAAATATTTCTTAATATTAGATTTAGTTGCAGTCTTTGTATTAACATTCAATTAACAGCAATCACGTATATATAATTGGGTTCAACAGAATAGTTAAAAAGGAGAAACGCAAAACAGCTACTGAGATTTTAAATCAAGACAAGATTTCAGTGGGATGAAACAAAGACTGTCCACTGTAAACTATACTTGTAAATAATGCAAATCAGTGCAATGGGCTTAAAAAATTCAATATGATACAGAAGCAGTATACATCCCCAAGGGACAAGAGCTCAACTTGTTAAGAAAAACAGTCATGAATGACGAGAGAGGTAAGGGACTGCATGAATGAAAAATGTTAAAAAAACATTAAAATGCAAATAGGTACAGATCTCAATGATATAAAGAACAGCAAAAGGTGATAAAACAGCTAAGAACTACAAACATGGAACACGAAGAGAAATTTCAAGGGATACAAAAATCAACAATCATTTTTACAACTGTATTAGGACACTCAGTAGCAATATGCGCCCCTTGAAAATTAATTTATAAACTTTGTTTACAAAGACCAGCTGTAAACAATCTTTTCTAAAGAATAAAATTATAAGTAAATAAATAGTGTTGAATACAGTAAATAACATGTTCATTACTTAGAAAGATACGTGTGTATCAAGTCTACAGATAAATTATACTGTATTTCTAACAGAGAATTTATTACCTGCAACAGAGTCATAAAGCATGGAAACAGGCCCTTCAGCCTAACTAGTCCATGCCAACCAAGATGCCCACCTAAGCTAGTCCCATTTACCTGCATTTGTCCCTCTAAACCTTTCCTATCCATGTACCTGTCCAAGTGCCTTTTAACTGTTGTTAATGAACCTGCCTCAACCACTTCCTCTGGCAGGTCATTCCATATATGCACCACCATTTGGGTGAAAAAATTGCCCTTCAGGTTCCTATTAAATCTCTCCCCTCCCACCTTAAACCTATGCCCTCTCGTTCTTGGTTCCCCAACCCTGGGAAAAAGGATGTGTGCATTCACCCTATCTATGCCCCTCAGGATTTTGTACACCTCTATAAGATCACCCCTCATTCTCCTACGCTCCAATAAATAATGCGCTAGCCTATTCAACTGATCTCTATGACTCAGTCCCTCGAATTTTGGCAATATCCTCATAAATCTTTTCTGCACTCTTTCCAGCTTAATGGCATCTTTCCTAAAACATAAAATATATACATTTTATTTACCTTTTTCTCTGCATGTTAAATATATACTATCCTTGTTCTATTTCTCATCACATCATAAATTCATTTTATAATTGTGTATGACAAGTAGTAATAACAAGATGAGGAATATATTCAATTTTCACAAAAATATTTGGAAGGCATTGGAATCCCAATACTTTTGAATTTGCCAGTTATGTAAATTTTGTGAATGGTATTTTGACTCAAAGATGTTAAATCGTAATGTCGCTGTGATAGTCCCACCGCACTTGTATTTCAAAGGCGACTGATCAATGCAAATTTACTGATATTTTCTCAGGCAAGGGACTGCAACATTTTATTTAAAATAATCCTCAACTACAGGGTTGCCATTGCACCCTATGTCCCCTACCCAAAAGATTTAAGCACAAGTGATAAACAAAGGGAAGAGTTTTGTTAATATTGTAAAATGGGGATGTCCATCTGTTATAAATCTTTCCCAATTTTCCTTTCCATTGACAATGGTGGGCATACGATTAATAGCTTAGAGATAACAGCCAGCCTGATTTTACTTTAATTGATATGATATACATAGCAATGCAGAACACTTCCTGGAAGCACAAGGACCACACACTAAACTTTTAATATATTACTTGCCAATGTTCCAGCAGCATCAACAATAAGGGCTTTGACTAATTAAGCAACAGAATCTAGGAACAGTAATAATTTGACCTAGAATCTCAGCCAACCAATAGTTTCACAAGACTCCTGTGTCATGGAGGAAATAGTACAAAAACCACACGATCCTGTAGTCAAGGCCTAGAGTTTCAGTGATTTCCACACTTAGATTACATATGATTAGCAAACTGCTTATGTTTTGAATGAAAGAGCATATAACTTCCCATATGACATATAACTTTGAAAGAGCATAATACTTCAAAATATTTGCAGACGACACAAATGTTGGTGGTGTTGTGGATAGTGTGGAGGATTGTCGAAGATTGCAGAAGGACATTGATAGGATGCAGAGCTGGGCTGAGAAGTGGCAGATGGAGTTCAATCCGGAGAAGTGTGAGGTGGTACACTTTGGAAGGACAAACTCCAAGGCAGAGTACAAAGTTAATGGCAGGATTCTGGGTAGTGTGGAGGAGCAGAGGGATCTGGGAGTTCATATCCACAGATCACCGAAAGTTGGCTCACAGGTGGATAGGGTAGTTAAGAAAGTGTATGGGATGTTAGCATTTATAAGTCGTGGGATCGAGTTTAGGAACCACGAGGTAATGATGCAGCTCTACAAAACTCTGGTTAGACCACACTTGAGTACTATGTCCAGTTCTGGTTGCCTCATTATAAAAAGGATGAGGAAGTGTTGGAAAGGGTGCAGAGGAGATTTACCAGGATGTTGCCTGGTTTGGAGAGTATAGATTATGAGGAGAGACTAAAGGAGATAGGGCTTTACTCTTTGGAGAGAAGGAGGATGAGGGGAGACATGATACAGGTATACAAAATATTAAGAGGAACAGATAGAGTAGACAGTCAGCGCCTCTTTCCCAGGGCACCAATGCTCAATACAAGAGGGCATGGCTTTAAAGTAATGGGTGTGAAGTTCAAGGGAGATATCAGAGGAAGGTTTTTTACCCAGAGAGTGGTTGGTGCATGGAATGCGCTGCCTGGGGTGGTGGTGGAGGTAGCTACATTGGTCAAATTCAAGAGATTGCTAGATAAGCATATGGAGGAATTTAAAATAGAGGGATATGGGGGAGGTAGAGGTTAGATAGTCTTAGGCGAGGTTTAAAGGTCGACACAAAATTGTGCTCATATTGATTAATAATCGCTTTCTTTGTGGATAAATTTAGCACAGTCAACTCTTAATTATCCCTGGGAATAGAGGGTAGCGCCTCCATAGATGCAAAAACACAGATAATGCAAGAATCATGGAAAGCACGCTAAAGCCATCAAAGGTGCTGCACAGTGTAATTTAGTACTTATTGCTTATGAAAAGATTTATTTGAGTTGTTTTACAGTGGTACCCTTTTTCTAGCTACTCAAGAACTTCAACAACCTTTTCAATGGTCAAAACCATACATTTCCTTCTAGAGTGATTTGTAGACACATTTACTGGACAACAAAACTCTTTTCTAGAATTGCAGACTGCTGTGTAAATAAGCTTCAAAAGCTTGGATAGTTTAATCACTTTTTAATGCACTATTACTGTAGTTAAAGTATATTTACCATATAATTAATGCACTACTGTACTTATTGTAGTTAATGAATTCCTACAAAATTCTCTCAAGGAAGGCTTGTCAGCCTGAAAGTGCAGGCTTTTGAAAACAACTGCATGAGCCTTTGAAATATTGCAAGCCAATAAATCAGCCACTGATTCGTTAAGAGTCACCTGTACTCAATCTAAAGATTGTGGATCTGAGATAGAACTTCAAACCTGTATCTCTGATTTTCTGACCTGATACTTATTTTCCATTTCCAGGTAACTTTACTAAAAATATTTTTTTAAATATGTATTTTTCATTGTACTGGTATAGATACAAAGACAGAAAGTGCTAAAAAAATTCAGGTCGGGCAGCATCTGTGGAAGGAGAAACAAAGTTAACATTTCAAGTCAATGACCTTTCATAAGGGCCAGGAAAAGTTAGAAATTAAAAATGTTTTAATTTGCAGCAGGAGGGATGCAGATGGCAAAGAGAATGTCTGTTGGAGTTTGGAAGCCAAGAGAGACAAGTGGTGGTGGAGCAAACTGAGAGAAGACGGTGCATATTTGTTATTTGCAGCTGGTTCGCCTATAAGAGGAGTAAATTGAAGGAGATAGATAAAAACAGAGGACAGATGGAAATAAATTGCTGGAACTATGAGATGCAAGATATTGCAGTTCCTGGGAATCTGAAATTTGAAAGAGAATGCTGAAAATGCTCATTAGATCACAGGGTATCTGTGGAGAGAAGAAAGAACAGAGGTAGATTTACACCTAATCACTTTTCATCAGTACTAACCAGTTCTGAGACAAATTGGAAAGACTGGTTGCCTTAAGTTGTTAAATTCGATGTTGAATCCCAAGGGCTATAAAGTGCCAAGTCAGAAGGTGAGATGTTCTTCCTCGAGTTTACCATGAGTTTCACTGGAATAGTGTAAGAGGTCAAAGACAGAGAGGTCCGTGTGTGAATGGGATAGAGGATTAAGGTAAAATCAGTAAATGCTGGAAATACTCAACAGATCAGGGGCACCTGTTGAGGAAGAAGCAGTTAATATTCCTGTTAGATGACTTTTCATCACAACGGTTCTTCAACCTCAATCTTTAACTGAGACCACAGCATGAGCAGTAAATGCAGCAAACTCGATTAGAAGAAGTACAAGTGAATCACTGCCACATCACCTGGAAGGGGTGTTTAGATCCCTGGATGGTGGGAAGGAAAGAAGTAAAACAGCACAAGTTGTCTCCTGTGGGTGAATGTACCATAAAAAAGGAGTATGGATATTGGAAGAGATAAAAGAGTGAACCAGAAAGTGGACAGAACTGTCCATTTCCAATGCTGAAAGGGGTGTGGGAGCTGTATCTTGTGATACCATCATGTTGAAGGTGTTCAAAATTACTAAGGCTGATCATTGAAAGTGGAGATAGAAGGTGAGGATAAAGGGAACCCTATCCTTGTCCAGGATAAGAGAAGAAGATGGGAGAGGTGTGAGAAATTGATCAGGTGGTGAGGAGAATATGGTGAGGAGAATTCCATAGTTAAGGAAAAAGGTAGACATCTCATAAGCACCTGCATGGAAGATGAATGGAATGGAGTCCTTACAGCAAGCATGTTGGGTGGAGATGAAGTCAAAGTAGCTGTGGAAGTCTGTGAACTTATAGTGGATATTGTTGCAAACTTAACATGTAAAGCAGAGCAGCTGATAAAGGGAAATGAATAGTCAAAGATGAACTATGTGAAAATGAGATAAGGTAGAAATTGGCTCCACAGATGATGAAATTTGAGTTCTGCAGGAAACAGCACTGATGTATTCATCAGTGAACCATAAAAGGTGATGAAAGAGGACGGAATTAGACTGAAACAAAAACTAACCACAAAGAGACCTACATAATTGGGACCCATGCAGGTTTGCTTTCTTTCCAATAGAAGAAGTGAATGGAATTAAAAGAGAAGTTATTCAATATAAGAACAAGCCCAGCCAGATGGCAGTAGAATAAGACAGGTTAGGCCTCTGTTCAAAGTGAAGTAAAGGGTTTTCAGATTACCTGGTATGGGATGAAGGTAGAGGGATTGGATACCCAAGGTGAGAATAAACCAGCTGGGCCCAGATAATTGAAAACTGTCAAAGTTGGAGAAGGCTTCAGAGGTATTAAGGATATAGTGGTAATATACTGCTGTTTCTTCTAATTGATTTCAGAGCAGCTGATGTATTTACACCAGATCTAACTTGTCATGGGTTTCAGTAGACAAATTTCCAAGTCTTAGCTGGAAAATTTGCAGAAGTCTGTGCTACCCCACTAGATATCAACCAGGAGTGAACCGGCAAAATGCAGATGTATGGAGGGCACGATTTAATTGCAGTGAAAGGCTGAACTTCAGCCCACACTCAGGCCGAGTTTCTGCTTGGTTAAATACTTAAAAACATTCAATTAGATACTTAAAAAGGTTCCAGCACGCTGTGAAAATCTGTGTTAAACAAAGGAAATATTACTTAAATGGAGTGGAAATCCTGATTATGTAAGCAGAAGATCTAAGTCATTATATAGTCATTAAAAAGTCCTCAACACCACAAAACTTGCACATAAATTTTAGATTCTTGGATAGCATTTTGCCAGTCAATCGCAACAGTAAATCCTGCAACATGCTGGTGCTATTAGTGCACTGCGAGGCCATGCAATTGCATACACTGATAATAAAAGCTTTAAAGACACTCACCCATAAACTGTTTTTACATGTTCAAGACAGTTTGAATTCTGGGTTTCAGATAGGAGCTGAACTTGAGAACGGAAGCAAGTTAGTTTGGTACCATGGAAGACAAAAGCACAGTGGAGCTAATGCCTCATAGCTCCAGTGACCTGGGGTCAATCCAGACCTCTATTATTGTCTGCGTGGAGTTTGCACATTCTGTGACCATGTGGGTTTCCCCCCGGTGCTCCAGTTTCCTGCCATATCCCAAGTCTTGCATGTTGGTATGTTAATTAGCCCCTGTAAATTGCCCTTTGTGTGTCGCTGAGTGCTAGAATCAGGGGTGAGTTGATAGGAATATGGAGAGAATAAAATGGGGTTAGTGTAAATGGGTGCTTGATGGTTGACGTGGATATGGTGGTCCAAAGAGCAATTTCTGTACTGTATGACTCTATTATGACAATTATAGGTGGTTGATCTTTTCCATCAGTGCAGCACCTATATGTACGATGCAAGTTTCCTTATACCCCTTTCCTATGTCCTGTGCCTGCTGATTATGTTGCTTGTACTGTAGGAATTGATGAGGCATGCATAATCTAATGTTCGTTTTTGCTAGCTGTTGTATTGAAAGTGCTGAGGGATATTGCCCTTCATTACCTGCAGCCAAGGGGTATGCCATCATAGTCTGGCAAACTGACTTCTCCCCTGCAGAGGCCAGAAGGCAGCCCTCAGTCCTACCCCTGAACCATGACCCCATTAATGAACACCAGGCCACCATCTCCCATATCATCACAGACCTCCTCAAATCAGGAGATCTCCCCGCCACAGCCTCTAATGTGATAGTGCCCAACTCCCACACTGCCTAATTTTATCTCTAACCCATGATCCACAAGAAGGACTGTCCTAGTAGGTCCTTTGTTTCTGCCTGTCCAAGTCCTGATGCAGGGTCTCCACCCTCCACAGATAAGACCATAAGACATAGAAGCAGAATTAGGCCATTTGGCCCTTCGAGTCTGTTCTGCCATTCAATCATGGCTAATTTATTTTTCCCTCTCAACACCATTCTCCTGCCTTCTCCCCATAACCTTTGATGCCCTTATTAATTAAGAACCTATCAACCTCCAGTTTAAATAGACCCAATGACTTAGCCTCCACAGCCGTCTGTGGCAATGAATTCCAAGATTCACCACCCTCTGGCTAAAGAAATTCCTCCTCATCTCTGTTCTAAAGGGACGTCCTTCTATTCTGAGGCTGTGCCCTCTGGTCCTAGACTCTCCCACTACTGGAAACATCCTCTCCACATCCATTCTATCCAGGCCTTTCAATATTCGGTAGGTTTCAATAAGATTCCTCCTCATCCTTCTAAATTCCAGCAAGTACAGGCCCAGAGCCATTAAAATGCTCCTCACATGTTAACCCTTTCATTCCTGGGATCATTCTTGTAAACATCCTCTGGACTGTCTCCAGTGCCAGCACATCCTTCCTTAGATATGGAGCCCAAAACTGCTCACAATACTCCAAATGTGGTCTGACCAATGCATTATAAAGGCTCAGCATTACATCCTTGCTTTTATATTCTAGTCCTCTCAAAATGAATGCTAACATTGCATTTGCCTTCCTTACTACCAACTCAACCTGCAAGTTAACCTTTAGGGAATCCTGCACTAGGACTTCCAAGTCTTTTTGCACTTCCAATTTCTAAATTCGCTCCCCAATTAGAAAATAGTCTATGCTTTTATTCCTTCTACGAAAGTGCATGACCATACACTTCCCTACACTGTATTCCATCTGCCACTTCTTTACCCATTCTCCCAACCTGTCCAAGTCCTCCTGCAGACTCCCTGCTTCCTCAACACTACCTACCCCTCCACCTATCTTTGTATCATCTGCAAACTTGGGCACAAAGTCGTCAATTCCATCATCCAGATCATTAACATATAACGTGAAAAGTAGCGGACCCAACACCGACCCCTGTGGAACATCACCAGTCACTGGCAGCCAACCAGAAAAGGCCCACTTTATTCCCACTCCTTGCCTTCTGCCAGTCAGCCAATCTTCTATCCATGCTAGTACCTTTTTTAGCAGCCTCATGTCCGGCACCTTGTCAAAGGCCTTCTGAAAATGCTGCTCAGTCCACTGAGTTCTCCAGCATCTGCAATCTCTTGTGTCTCCTTAATTTTTATCTTTACCATCTTCCACTTGCAGTTAGGATATAATTTTAAATGATGCCAAAGTGGTGGATATTTATTGTCCAAATATTTGTCCATTTTAATTTACTGCAGCAAATATTTAGATACCTTGTTATTTTCCAAAGAGTAAAGAGTGGCCTATTGGTTTGGACATGATTTGGCTGAATGCTCACAGGAAACACAGTGACTTTATGAAAATAAAATTATCTGTTGCCTTCAATAAGTTAAAATGCTAGTATTGCAAATCTATCACATCATTTTTAATGTATGTTTAAACATTTTCATAAAGTAAATTTTATTAGGACTTTGTCATTGTAATATCTGACAATTGACAATTTTGTCAAGAAGTTGGAAGATTACTGTCATCTATTTATAAGTATTGCCCTGTACTAAACTGTCTTAAGCACTCGTTACTAGGTTTAGAAGATGAAGTAGGAAATGCAAACTTCACAGTTTTCCATTTCCATCTTAATTGTACAGTTTTTCCAATATTGTATTTCTGCGCACTCTCCTGTTTTCAATTTGATGTATATTTCATTTTTTGCGCAATTGTATAAAGATTAATTTTCTTCCATTTTTGGTTATTTTCAAAAGTGTAATTTCTTTTCTCGTCTTATATTGAATAATTCATTGTCCTGATATTCAGATCGACAATCACAATAAATCTCCACAACAGGAAATTCTGTATTTTGCTACTGCATGTCTCACCCATCACCCAAACCCCCAGACACCCCCATAGATAAACTATGCCAGAAACTTCAATGGTTTCCAGGGTCTTAATCTGCTGCAAATCATCAATCCAAGCACACTGAAAACCTACCCGCTGCTGGTACTCCAGCAGTGAAACCCAACCATTAATAAAAAGACCAGGAGATTCCAATCTCCTAGCAGTGAAGCAAGGAACAGGTTTTAACAAAGTTCAAATGATCAGAAGATCAGTGGTTTGAAAATTGGTAAGTAATTTTGTCAATCCTACAATTTTTCGACTGTACCTGTTGTAAATGCAGGTTGATTGTATGAACAATCTACCTAACATCCATTTCTATATAATCAATTTCAGTAATCTTTCTTCTGTCATATCTGTAGCAAAACTAACTCTCTTTACAACTAGATAAGATATCTTTATTTGTCACATGTACAGGTACATCGAAACAAACAGTGAAATGCATCTTTTGCGTAGAGTGTTCTGGGGGAAGCCCACAAGTATTGCCACTCTTCTGGCACCAACAAAGCACGCTCACAACTTCCTAACCCGTACGTCTTTGGAATGTGAGCAGAAACCTGAACACCTGAAGGAAACCCACACAGACATGAGGAGAACATACAAACTCCTTACAAACAGCAGCCGGAATTGAACCCGGGTCGCTGGCACTGTAATAGTGTTATGCTAACTGCTACCCTACCGTACCTGCCATTCAATATATTTAAGTACATTGCTAGCTATATTTTCCTTATCTCTCCTATGTTTTCTTTAATATTTTCTGCATTTAAACAATGACTATATTGACAACAAAATACTTTGGAAGTGAAATGCTCTGGGACAACTTGATGGTGTGAAAAGTCAGATATAAATGCAATTTTTCTTTTTGTTGTTTCACAGTAATCAGACATGATTAATGAACAGAACCAAAGTACACTTCAATAGGTTGGCACCAGGTTTGTTTCTTTATTCTTTAATGTTTTCAACACCTTTAAAGCTTCTACTTTGTGTTTTGATTCCCAATCAATATTATTTATAAGTAAAGGCAAAAGTAGCAGCTCATCAGAGCTAAATTTATGTATTATTAATCCTGTATCTAAAGATTCATTCTCCTATCACCCCCTCAAAAAAATCAAACTTTTCAAACCCTTTGATGTGTGCTGATTACCAATGTAATTATTTTTACATTGTCAACCAAATGGAAAAAATGGGTCATGCTTCCTGTGAGCACCCAGTTGAGCAGACTCAGAGTAGGTCAGTAATTGGATAGGAAGCCACTAGGAATAATACCTGGTGCTATCAGCTTGCCAACCAAGAAAGAAAATGATCCACTAGAAGAGTGAATTCAATAAGGATCTCAGTCACACTGCATATTCTAATTGAAAAAAATCACCTGCTATTTACATTTGGTGTGCTACCAACCAAGGCACAGCCAGAATAAAAAGATTGTGGGTTCAAATCCCATTGCAGGGCCATGAACAAAACAAAGTACAGAATTGATGCAGTGGTATTATGTTAGAGGTACTGTATTTCATATGTGAAATTAAATCAAGGCCCAGCTATGTTTTACTCTCAGGTGGTAATAAAAGTTTCTAAACTACTATTTTAAGTACAATAAATTTAGCTCCACCATCTTTGCCAATATTTAAGCCTCAACCAACATTAGCCATGACTCACAAAACAAAAAGACCTTGAGCATTCTCTCAAGGCATACTTTGCAGCAAAGTTCCAGCTCATATCTCACCAGTGAGAACCTCTGCTGCAAACAATTCATTGCAGTGTGGGGTTGTTGGCTGGGGGGATGAGGGATGGATATAAGAACATGCAAACGTGGAAATGCTAAAAACAAAATGACAGCCCTGCCTCTGAATCAGTCAGCATTCAAAATACTATCAATTTTTGACATTGAGAAACAAACATTAAATCTATTAAAAATAAGAAACTAAAATACTTAAATAAATTCAAAAGTTTCCTTCATCCCTCACAGTCAATCTCTACCAGCAATATCCAGAATTGCAGTTGGAAAATGGGTGACAAACAGTAATCACAAAGTTCAGGACTTTTATGCATGTAATTTCTCCTTCCACCATGTGGTTACTTCCAAAATTGTCAAAAAATATATACTTAGAAACCTACTCTTCTGCATCTGCATACTGGCATTTGTCATATGAGGTCAAGGTCCACTTGCAGTCCATGACACCGACTTTCCTTCAGGAGTACTTCCCTCAAGCAAATGATCACTTTGTGTAATCAGTCAACTTTGTCAACAGCGATATTTAGTCTTCATCAATAGTATTGGTATTGGTTTATTATTGTCACATGTACCAAGATACAGTGAAAAGCTTTTGTTTTGCATGCCATCCAGACATATCATGCCATAAATAATTACATTGAGGTCATAAAAAACAGAATCCAGAATAGTGATACAGCTAGAGAAAGTGCAGTGCAGGTAAACAAGTGCAAGGGCCATGATGAGGTAGATAGGGAGATCAAGAGTTCAATAATTATCCTTTAGCATATGAGAGGTCTGTCCAAAAGTCTGATAATGGTGGGATAGAACCTGTTCTCGAGTCTGGTGGTTCATGCTCTCAGGCTTTTGTATCTTCTGCCTGACAGGGAGAGGAGAGAATGATCATGGAAGGAGAGGTCCTTGATTATGTTAGCTACTTTCCCAAGGCAGCAGGAAGTGTAGACAGAGTCAGTAGAGAAGAGGTTGATGAACTGGGCTGCATTCACAAATCTCTGCGATTTCTTGTGGCCTTGCGCAGAGCTGTTGCCATACCAAACTGTGATGCACCTGTATGAGATGGTTTCTATGGTGCATCTATAAAAATTGGTAAAAGTCATCGTAGACATGCTGAATTCCTTTTGCCTTCTGAGGAAGTAGAGGTGTTGGTGTGCTTTTCTGGCCATAGTGTCCACATGGCTGGACTAGGAGAAGTTGTTGGTGATATTTACACCAAGGAACTTGAAGCTCTCAACCATCTCCACCTCAGCACCATTGATACAGACAGGTGTATGTACTTCACTTTGCTCCTTTATTTTGCTGACATTGAGGGAAGGGTTGGTGTCCTGACACCATGCCACTAGACTCTTTATCTCCTTCCTGCACTCCATTACATCATTGTTTGAGATCCATCCCACTACGGTGGTGTCATCCGCAAACTTATAAATGGAATTAGAGTGGAATTTGGTCACACAGTCATGAGTGTATAGGGAGTATGGCAAGGAGCTGCGGACACAGCCGTGTGGGGCACCAGTACTGAGGGTAATAAAGGAGGAGGTGTTGTTGCCTGTCTTTATTGATAGTGCTCTGTTGGTCAGAAAGTCAAGGATCCAGTGCAGAAGGGGTGCAAAGTCCTTAGTCTAGAGTTTGGAGATGAGTTTGTATGCAGTTATGATGTTGAAGGTGGAGCTACAGTCAATAAATAGGAGTCAGACATAGGTGTCTTTGTTATCCAGATGTTCCAGAGATGAGTGAGGGCTGAGAAGGATGGTATCCACCATGAACTTATTTTGGCAGAAGGCGAATGGCAGTGGGTCTAGGTTGTCTGGGAGGCTGGAGTTGATGTGTGCCATTACCAGCCTCTCGAAGCACTCTTGGAGTAACTGCATTGCAGTGCAGACTTGATATATTAATCTAGGCCTAATCCTGCTGTTCTTCCTTTGCACTACGCTGCCATATAAACTGGGAAAACACCTACCTGAGTGCTGGCATGCTCCAAAGTCATGATTAAGATTTAGTAAAGCTTCAGGTTAGATGTTCAAATATTTAAAAGAACCCTTGGCAAAGTAATTCCCCATTTGAAAATGTTCCCTGCCACTCCACAACTTCTTATCTCCATTTCTGATAAACACTATCAACCAATAGATTTCCTAAGATAACTACTACAAAATAAAATATAGTGTTGCCTAGAATCTTCAGGAGATCAGACAACAAGAGCATACGGAGAAACAGTTAATATTTCAAGTGGATGGCCTTTCATAAAGATGCTTACCTCTCTACAACTGTCACCTGCTCTCCTGAGTACTTTCAGCATTTTCCAATTTTAATTCAGAAGCCTGCAGCTACTTTGATTATATGTCTTCCCACCACCACTTTCTGGAAGGGCACCAATAATTCTCCCAGTTTCTCTATCACATTGGTTCTGATGCATGATTTCAGATAAAGCTAATCATGTGCTGTCTTGCTTCAGATTGGTTAAGAGATAAAAATTGAACCTAAGAGTTGAAAATTATGTACCTCATCAAGGAGAGAGTGTGTGGACTGCACCTACAAGATGTTCAGGCCCCTGTCCCTCCTGAAGAAGAATTGTGAATGGAACTGAACAGTGTGCAATCATCGGCAAACAAATGCTCCCACCTCTGGCCTTATGACAGAGGGAAGACTATTGGTGAAGCAACTGATTGGGCCTAGGACAGGGAGAGCCCTGTAATGATATTCCATGGCTTATCAGATTAGTCTCCATCTATCAGAACCAATGTTCTAGGAATTAGGTAAGATTTTTTCCAGCGGATAATTCTCTCCTGGGTTTGCATTAACTTCAATTTTACTAGAGCTTATTTGCATCACATTTGGTCCCAATGTTGCTCTGAAGTAGTCATTTTCAGCTCACCTATAGTGTGAAATTCAGCTTTAATGTATCAGAGCAGCTTGAGTAGAGGTACAGTGAGCTCTAGAGTTTTGACAGAGTCATGGACCATCGACTTTGCTGGACAAAATACATTCAGGTGTTTCTTGATATCACATGGAGTAAATCAAAATGCCTTGTGATGGTGGAGACCTCAGGAGAAGGTAGAGATGCATCATCCATTTGGCTCTTCTAGCTTAAGATGCAATTAACTTAGCCAAATCATTTGCAGTCAAGTGTTGGGCTCTTCCATCACAGAGGATGGAGACATTTATGGGCCTACCTTTTCCCTTTGTTCATTAATGATGCACCAGTAGTCATGACTGGATACGGTGGGACTGTAGAGCTTTAATCTGATTCATTAGACATAGGATTATAATAGCTCCATCTATAGCAGGCATGTAGTCAGACATTGTAGCTTCACTAAGTTGGCAGTCTGATACCACTCCTGGCATTTTACAATCCTCAATAAACCAGGAATCCCTTGCCCAAGGTTGCCAGGCTTAATGGCAATGATAAGAAGATGTTTATGTTAAAACATGGGGTTACAGATAAGGGAAGGATCTGATTCTGCTGTTGCTGATGGCCCACAGCACTTCATGGGTTCCCAGTTTTGTGCTGCTGTTTTATTTTCTAAATCTATCCCACTTAATATGTAATTATGCCAACAATGCAATGAAGTGATTATACAGTTTGGACTTCATCTCTACAAGGATTGCACAGAGGTGACTTTTACTCAAACTGTCCTGGTCCAGTTGATCTGTAACAGCTGGTTTGATAAGACCAGGGTCAAATAGGTTTTCTTACTCAACTTGATTTTCTCATTACCTGCTGCAGATCCAATCTGACAGATATGCTCTTCAGAATTTGACCAGGAAAAGTGTCACTAAGCAACACTCCATTAATGAGAGCACAACATGTAACCTTCCTATGTTGTGGACCCCAAAAGCTACTTCCTCACAAATATATGCTACTCTGAAACCACACATAAAGTTGATTGGAAAGGAATCTGGAATGCAGAATAAATAGACAGGATCTACTGGAAGCTTTAGAGAGGGTGCAGAGGAGATTTACCAGGATGCTGCCTGGACTGGAGAGCATGTCTTATGAGGCTAGGTTGAGTGAGCTAGGGATTTTCTCTTTGGAGCGAAGGAGGATGAGAGGTGACTTCATAGAGGTGTACAAAATGATAAGAAGCATAGATCGAGTGGACATACAGAGACTTTTCCCCAGGGCGAAAATAGCTCACATGAGGGGGCATAATTTTAAGGTGATTAGAGGAAGGTATAGGGAGGATGTAAGAGGCAACTTTTTTTTACACTGAAAGTGGTGGGTGCGTGGAACGCTCTGCTGGCAGAGGTGGTGGAGGCAGATACATTAAGGACATTTAAGAGACTCTTAGATAGCCACTTGAATGATAGAAAAATTGAGGGCTATGTGGGAGGGAAGGGTTAGATAGATCTTAGAGCAGGATAAAATGTCAGCGCATCATCGTGGAGTGAATGGCCTGTACTGTGCTGTAATGTTCAATGTTCTATGTTCAATTGCCTCAACTGTGCTGTAATGTTCTATGTTCTAAGTTTAACTTGCCTTTCTCATGTCTGATTCCAGTACCTAGGCTGATGGCAAGTGATCCATCTAATTTTATTCTTATTATGTTTTGATGGAGCATTTCAGAGGGCAGGTAAGAACATGCCCTATTCTGTGGGGTCTGGAATCACATACAGCCTGGACTGGATAAAGCTTTTTTTTCCCTACATGAGCATCAGTGAACCAGATGTCTTTAGTAATTTAATAATTTTAAAAATTATTTAAATTAACTAACTTAGATTCCCCAGATGCTGTAGTGGGATTTGAACTTAAGTTTTCAGATAATCAGTCCAGATCTCTGGATTACTAATCCAGTACCAGTATGCCACTATAAAAGTGATCCCTCATACAGATATAGTATGTGTATTGCTGCTTTCATCTTTGACGAACAGATTACTGAATTCATAGACAGTTAAAAGAATATTCTACAGCATTTATAACTATGACATATATTGTGCATGTAGTTAGCATTTTCAATAGCCATACTTCTATTGAGCTCTGAGAAGTTCAATATTAAACAATACATAAGTTAACAATAACAGAAAATGTTGGAAACACTCAGCAGGTCAAGCAGCATCTGTAGAGAGAGATAGCGAGTCAATGCATTAGGTGAAGAACCCTTTGACCTGTTGAATATTTTTGGCGTTTCTGTCTTTTGTTTCAGATTTTCAGCAACTTCATTTTTTTTGTTTCAATATGCTGGACAATTATTGTAATTTCATTTTATATACCAAACCTGATCATCCCAAAAGCTAGCCCTAATAAAATGCAAATACCTCACAATATGCATTCCTAATGTAATTGTTGGTACAACAATTACACTGTTAGCACAAATATATTAACTGGGCAATTCTATAAAAACTCTTCCTCAATTAACAGAATACTGTCACATATTCTATGCCCAAACCAAAGAGTAAATTTTATAATACCTTAACTATATCAAAAAGAAACATGGGGCATAGTTTTCCATTTTGGGGAAAGATATCTTTATAATAGATTGTTGTATTTGCTGTGATCCTGCTGCACTAGCCACATTTGATATTCTGAAGTCAGCCTAATTACAGTATATACCTGGAGTAAGGTCTGATTGGTCTGAGTTTGCTGAAAGGAGTAAGAAATTGTAGGCAACAATATTTGAGGCTATTGCTTAACGGACAAGTGAATTGTTGCAAAGTGAACAATAAAAACTGCAGCACACATGATATGTATACTTTCAGTTAAACGGAGGTGCTACTAGAAAGTGAAATAGAAGAAACATACTTGGTTTGGACATGAGGTGGACGCTGAGAAAAATGACACCTCCAGCATCCATAGGATATGGAAACACATGAAAGAAAACATAAATAGTATCTGAAAATCTACCAAGATAAAACTAGCCTGCATTATACCAAGTAAATGAATAAAGCTTGCAAAGCACTATCAGTTTCCTCTCATTGTTATGCAAGCCACAAAGAGTGTTCAGCAAACAGCAAATTCCAAGTGTCACATCCATGCCTACATTGAAGCTAGACACACTATTACTGAATATTCAAAATAGTAAACGTTTTGCATAAACATCTGAAGAGATGATTGCATAAGGGAAACTCACCATAGAATTAACCTGCAAAATAAATACAAATAATACTCACACACTAGTTGGATTCAAAATGAGTTGGAATCAAGTGGTCATTTCTGACGTTTTAGCACTACTTTTTTGCTTGCTGCAAAATTAATAAGTGGTATATAAAAGGAAAAAGTAAGAATTCTGACTTTGAGAAGCTGTCTTTAATTTAGACCTTTTAGTCGATAACAATAGGTTATGTAGCGGTGAGCATAATACTATTACAGTGCTGCTGTCTGTAAAGAGTTTGTATGTTCTCCCCATGCCTACATGGGTTTCCTCCAGGTGCTCCGGTTTCCTTCCACATTCCAAAGACATACAAGTTAGGAGCTGTGGGCATGCTATGTTGGCGCCGGAAGAGTGGCAACACTTGCGGGCTGCCCCAGCACATTCTAAGTAACGCAAAAAGATGCATTTTAATATGTGTTTTGATGGACATGTGACTAATAAATAAATATCTAATATATAAATATCTTTTGACATTAGGATCACAGAACCACTTGGCCGAGTATAATAAACTTCTAATGTTGAGGACTAGCATTAACCTTGTTATCCTTTTTCTTCAATCAGATACTCACATGTTTGTAAGTGTACTAGCATACATATACACATTTGTAGCTGTGGAATATTGGGGAGGGCTCTTCAGTTACTATTCTGACATATATACTTCCATTTATAGCATCCCAAAGAAAAAGCTGCATACATTTGCAGACATCAGAATAGGACCCCAAGCACTAACCGTCATTTATTCCACCTGTAGCAAGCAACAGAATATCAATCATTCCCAAAATTCAGATAATTAATGTGCATAATTAACAAAAGGGTCATTTATCATGCCATGAGAAAACAAAAGGAGATGACAGGGATAGAAAACAAGTCACAACTTATCTGGAGAACCAGTTCTGGTCATTCTGATGGCATACAATAAAAAGTCCACTTCTGCAGTTCTAGAATCAAGAATCACCTGAGTTTCTAAGCTGCCCTACTTACAGTGAATGTCAACTTATAAGATCAGTGCATCAGAGCCTCAAATCTTAGAATCCTAATCTCACTTACAGTATTTCTTGTGAATTGTCAAACTGCTGTTAAAGAAGCCTTGGGTTGCAAGGCAATGCTATCTTGTTCACTTTTAACATGCTGGCAACTTCAATTTGAAAGCACAATAATTCAAGCCCAAAGGTTAGTGAACATGGTTATGTAATGTCTTGTAGTGAATGCAGATCTAGAAGAACACAGGTAAAATTGCTGTGCATAGAAATAGCATTACATTTCCCCCATCATGACCAAATGAAAATAGATGTCCCAGACACCCAAATTATCAGCGAGACCCAGTTATAGGGTGGTCTATGGTAATGATTGGCAGTCACTAACAATTACTTTGTTAAAAGGATACTTGTATCATTGAATAGTACACTGAACTTTCTCTGCAGGCTTACTGGGAAACTGATGTGCACGTACAGCAACTCCTTTAAAGTCATGAGATGTTTACATGCAAGATGGCTATTTGTGCAAAACTAAGAGAGTGGCACAGATCTACAAATAAATCAAGGCAAGTTGCATTCTCTCTTTATCACTACATTATTGGTTAATTTGGATGTGTTTACTATGTAAAGAAAAATTAAATGGGGAATGATAGAGTAATTTTTGTATGTTTTATAATTTAATTCTTCACATAGGACATAGTAACAATTTCATAAAACAATGGTATGTATTACTGGTTTCCTTAAAATCAGAACAACTGTTAATCTGCTTGTTTTCCTAATAATGATACTTACAGTTTACTAAGTATTCCAATTAGGGTTTTAACCTTTGTTTTGAAATGATGAGGTATACCATCCTGCTTAGGCTGCAGTTTTTCCAGATGATCATCTTTTGCTGATTCATTTCTACTTGATCTCTTGCTCAACCTGCTGTTTAAAATAAAAGCATAAACTTAAAAGGCAAAAATGAATTCTTGCATTTGAAATGTTGCCAGAGGTTAAATCTGATTACTTAATGTAGACATATATTTATGCAGCTGGCAAAATCATAGTACATCAAAACTGCATTAGAAATCTCAAGATTTAAGCACATAATCCAGACTGACAGCTCAGTGCAGTACTGGAGGACCACTGCACAGTCAGAGCTGCTATCTTTCAAATGAAATGTTAAGCAAAGACCATGTCTTTCTCACTTTCTAGTGAACATGACACAATTTTAAAGTAGAGCAGGACCATTCTCACATGTCCTTTACAATATTTAAGCCTCAATATACAATGTCAGATTACCTGGTTATTATCTCATTGGAATATGATTGACCCATGTGCAAATTTATTACATTTCCCACAACAGTGAGTATACAATTAAACTATTTCAGTGGCTCTGGGGACAACCAGAGATCAGGAACTACAAATCATTCAATTTACTACCCACAAATACAAAAGTGCTAAAAATGTGGTACAAAACTGGAGTATCCATAAAGGAAGCACTAATTAGTTTATGATTTGAGGTATTAAATCTTCCTCAGAGCAAGGAATTTTCCCAATCCAAATTACCCACTTTTGCCCGATATCAACCCTGCACTTTCTATGACTGAAAGCAGCAAATACATCTAGAAATTGGGCATTAAACTGCTGTGTACAATATTAATGCCCACAGGTATCTCTCACCAAGATTGTGAAATTGGCCAAAAATGCCTTTACATGAAGGGCTAAGTTGTTTTACACTCAGAATTATGCTATAAAGTAGGACCTGTGCTGCTTTACTTAGCACACAGCCCAATTTAGCAGACCAATCATGTAGGGCCTTGATGAGACCACACCTGAAGTATAATGTTGAGGTTCGGTCTCCTTCTGTATAAAACGGCAATAGACAAAAAGTGCTGGAGGAACTCAGCAGGTCAGGCAGAATCCAGAGGGGGAAATAAACAGTCAACGTTTCAGTCCGAGACCCTTCATCAGGACTGGAGAAGAGGGCAGAAGCCAGGACAAGAAGGTTGGGGGAGGGGGAGGAGTACACACAGGCAGGGGATAGGTGAGATCAGGTGATAGGCGAGTCCAGGTGAGGGGGGAAGGTGGTGGATGGGGCAGGGGAGTCCCCCTCCCCCACCCATTACCTTCCCCCCTCACCTGATCTCACCTATCCCCTGCCTGCATGTACTCCTCCCCCTCCCCCCACCTTCTTATTCTGGCTTCTACCCTCTTCCTTTCCAGTCCTGATGAAGGGTCACGGTCGTAAATGTCAACTGTTTATTTCCCTCCATGGATTCTGCCTGACCTGCTGAGTTCCTCCAGCACTTTTTGTGTATTGCTCCAGATACATCCAGCAACTGCAGAATTTCTTGTGTCTCTTAGTGAAGAGAGAGAATGTAGTGAAGATTCACTACTCTGGTTCCAGGGATGGCAGGTTTGCCATTAAAAGACAAATTGAGTACACTTGGCCTGTATTCTCTGGAGTTGAGAAGAATGAGAGATCACCTCATTGAAACTTACAAAATTCTTACAAGACTCAAAAGGTGGATGCAGGAAAATAGCCAAAGACTTTAGAACCAGGGGTCAGTCTCAGAATAGAGTAAGCTATTCAGGACTAGGAATGAGAAGATATTTCTTCATGCAGAAGGTAGTGAGTGTATGGAATTTTTTTACCCAGAAAGCTGGTGGGGCTCACTCACTGAGTTCATTCAAAACAGAAATGGATAGATTTCTAGATATCAAAGAAATCATGGAATATTGGGATAGTGCAGGAAAATGGATTTGAGGTAGAAGTTCAACCATGATCTTGATGAATGGCAGAGCAGCTTCACGGGCAAAATGGCCCACTCCAACTCCAATGTTTTTAATACATGCACACAATCTGTACACCAATCCCACAACTGTGTCAGCTCTTAAAGGCACACATACCAGCAAACACAGAGAGCACCAATAAAGATAATGGCGGCAAGGATTGACAGTAAAGTTACATGGGAGAAGGAGCAAGATCCTCAATTCAGCATGCCCAATTAACATGCACTCTTTAATTCCACTGATGCAAGGAGGAAAGTCTTGTGCTGCAAGGAAGCCAGGAAACACTGCAGGGCTACTAATAGGACAGCCTGGACTGAGCTGGCTACGAAGGTGTCTGGCCGCAGCAACAATCTCCATACCAAGGAGAAATAGAACATATACTGTACGTAGAACATAGGACACTACAGCACAGTACAGGCCCTTGCTGTGCTGACATTTTATCCTGCTCTAAGATCTATCTAACCCTTCCCTCCCACATAGCCCTCCATTTTTCTATCATTCATTTGTCAATCTAATAGTCTCTTAAATGTACCTATTGTATCTGCCCCCACAACTTCTGCAGGCAGTGCGTTCCACGCACCCACCACTTTCTGTGTGAAAACTTACCCCTAACATCCCCCTTATACCTTCCTCCAATCACCTTAAAATTATGTCCCCTCGTGTTAGTCATTGTTGCACTGGGAGAAAGTCTCTGACTGTCCACTCGATCTATGCCTCTTATCATCTTATACACTTCTATCAAGTCACCTCTCATCTTCCTTCTCTCCAAAGAGAAAAGCCCTAGCTCGCTCAACCTATCCTCATAAGACATGCTCTCCAATCCAGGCAGCATCCTGGTAAATCTCCTCTGCACCCTCCCTAAAGCTTCCACATCCTTCCTATAATGAGGTGACCAGAACGGAACATAATACTCCAAGTGTGGTCTGACCAGAGTTCTATAGAGCTGCAACATCACCTCGTGGCCCTTGAACTCAATACCCCGACTAATGAAGGCCAACACTCCATATGCCTTCTTAACAACTCTATCGACCTGCATGGCAACCTTGAGGGATCTATGGACGTGGACCCCAAGATCCCTCTGTTCCTCCACACTGCTAAGAGTCCTGCCCTTAACCTTGTATTCTGCTTTCAAATTCAATCTCCCGAAGTGTATCACTTCACACTTATCTGGGTTGAACTCCATCTGCCACTTCTCAGCCCAGATCTGCATTCTATCAATATCCTGTTGTAATCTACAGCAACCTTCTACACTATCCACACCACCACCAACCTTCATATCATCAGCAAACTTACTAACCCACCCTTCCACATTCTCATCCAAGTCATTTATAAAAATCACAAAGAGCAGGGATCCTAGAACATATCCCTGTGGAACACTACTGATCACCGACCTCCAGGCAGAATACACTCCATCTACCACCACCTTATGGCGGTTTTCTATGGGCGAGCCAATTCTGAATCCACACAGCCAAGTTTCCCTGGATCCCATGCCTCCTGACTTTCTGAATAAGCCTTCCATGAGGAACCTTGTTAAATGCCTTACTAAAATCCATGTGCACCACATCGACTGCTCTACCTTCAACAATGTGCTTTGTTACATCCTCAAAGAATTCAATCAGGCTTGTGAGGCCATAACTGCCCACAAATCCTGTCTCTAAGAATCTTCTCCAGTAATTTGCCCACCATTGAAGTAAGACTCACTGGTCTGTAATTCCCAGGATTATCCCCACTCCCTTTCTTAAACAAAGGAACAACATTTGCCACCCTCCAATCATCTGGCACTACTCCTGTGGCCAGTGAGAATGCAAAGATTGCCGCCAAAGGTGCAGCAATCTCTTCCCTCACTTCCGGTAATAACCTTGGATATATTCTGTTTCATGATATCCCGTGAGAAGTTTCATGATTTGACAAATATGCACTCGAAAAAAAGGAACCCCAATGACAAACATCTCAAATCACTCACTCTCAAGTCCCATTCATCTTTGCATCACCCTGCACCACTACTCAGGTACTACCACTACAATCAACATTCAGAGATCAAGTTTAAGACAGAAACTCATTATGTCTACCAATGTCCTTTTACCTCCCCATTAAGGCAAGAGATGCCTGGAGTAGGAGGAGGCCCAAAGAGGGCAGCATCTCACCAATCAGAAATTTTCTCTACTGAGAATGATCGGTACAGGCATTGAATTTACAATAAGGAGCAGTGTCTGATGAACTAGCATGAACTGGACTTGGAAGCTGTTCTTTTGATGAAAAGGTTGGCGTTATTGAGTGGAGCTCCTATGACCATATAAGTGCAGTCAATAGTTGCGTGTGCTGATGAAAAGCCGGCAAGTTTTACAAACCCTAGTGCCCAAAACGTTTCTGCTTCCTCACTAAAGTCAAAGATGATGGCAAATTGAGAAATATGGTAAGGATCTCCTGGTGCTGCTTTGAATGATCCTGTGGTAGTGAAGTTGACAGTCAAGGTGACTGTGACCTTAACAGAGAAAGTAGTCCTTGAATGGCATCAAGATGTTGCCCAAGCAGGACTCTTATTTCTGTCAGGACTAGCTATGAAAACCTGAGCCTGTGAGAGGTAGAGGTAGGAAACAGTATTTCTGAAGATTCTCAGGGAATAGGATCTTCTCTGATGGACACTGCTGTGCGTTCTGGGAGAAAATTCCCAACACAAATGGTGTAGCCAATGGTCACAATATTGATTCTTCCATTAATAGATAGCACCCATTGGTGTGACTACTGAGGATCCCCATTGTATAAATACTTCAGCTGTCAAATTCATTACTTTCACTCACTGTGGGAGTGCAGTAGAGTTGATGGGCTTTGGACAGTGCTTCAGTAGCCTAGTCTGATTTCTGAAAACAGTCAGCCAAATATCCAGATATGTACATTTAAAGCACAAAAGGTGTTGCAAAGCGGTTAAACTGTACAAAAATCTCAAAGGTGGCAATCTGCAACAAAAAAACCCTATTTATGAGAGTAAATACATAAATGGGAGTGACACACAATGATCTTATCAGTTGTGCAAATCACAACCAAACATCATTTCCTGTGCAAGGGCAAATAATATATGGAATTACTCAGGTCAAATTTGCAAGGAATGCTTATTCTAATGATATTTAAGCTCAATCCCTTTTATAAATGCTTGATGCATGAATTTGTTCTACTTACACACAAACTGCAGGTACTAAGCACTCAAGCATTAAATATCTTTAATGTGTTATTTGTGCAAAACAAAATGGATGCTAATAGGTCCAAGTTTTAGATGACAATGTACAAACATAGGAATAATATAATACACATGTTATTATAGACTATTCACAAAATAATAAACTTGTATTTGTTATACACCCATACTGCTGAGCCTGGACACTACTTTTGACAAAACTCATAAATAGACAGGTGTAAGAGGACAATGATCAGCAAGCTTCCAACACACGACAAATATCTGACATTGAGTCATACTTGATTTACTTTGTTCATAAGTAAATTGCAAATGCAAATTGTACCTTGAGCAATTTTCTCATTTTAGCAGTCAACATAGAAAAGTACAGCACAGCCCATGATGTTGTGCCGACCTATATAAACTGACTCCATGATCAATCTAACCCTTCCCTCCTACACAGCCCATAACCCTCCATTTTTCTTACTTCCATGTGTCTGTCTAAGAGTCTTTTAAATTTCCCTATTGTATCAGCCTCTACCACCACCCCCGGCAGTGCATTCCAAGCACCCACCACTCTCTGTGTAAAAAACCTGTCTCTAGCATCTCCCCTAAACTTTCCTCCTCTGACAAACTGACATCCTCTGGTATTGGTCATTGCCACCCTGGGAAAAAGGTGCTGGCTGTCCACTCTATCTTTGCCCCTCATAATCTCATACACCTCTATCAGTCCTAAAACCATTGGAGAAAGAGGCCTGGATGCTCTAAGAAATATTACTTGATAGCAGTAAACTGCATTTTCTCTCTTTTTAAGATGATAAAATCACCTTTGTGAAACTGATTTTAAGACACATTTAAATTTCTCACCTTGCTAACTCAGGAATCTTGGGTAACACAAGTTTTGGTTGAATAAATATAGATAGATATTGTTGAAGGAATTCATTGTGGGCTTCAGGTGTACTTTGAGAATTATCCCTAAAAAAGTAAATAAAACACTGGTTTATATGGAAGTTTCATTAACTATCTGAAACATATTAAATGAGCCTTCATTTTTCAAATCAGTAGACAAATAAAATAATCCAGCGAAGGTATCATCAGTGATTTACTGTCAGGGAATTAAAGGTAGACAAGCAGATAATGATCATGTAGTGAAGCACAACAAATTAACAACTTTGATTAAAGAAAACATAAAGACACAAGAGACTGCTGATGCTGGAATATGAAGCAAAAAACAAACTACTGGAGGAACTCAGTGTCAGCGTCAAGGTCAAGCAGCATCTCTGGAGCCAAGGGGATAGTTGACATTTCATGTTGATACCCTGCATCACCTTTCTTACTTATGAGATTCTAGCAGCTCCAGTCTCTTGTATCTCCACTTACCACATTCCAGCCTCTGGGTCTACCTCCACCCTCCCCCCCACCGCCCCCCCAACCAATCCTGGCTCCATCTGTTTGTCTCTCTCTCTCTCTCTCCTTACCTGTCATTAACTATCACCCACCAGCCACTGTCTTCCAACTCTACTTTATCCCTTCCCCCACCTGGCTCCATCTGCCCATCATCTCCCCCCTCACCTGGTTCCACCTATCTCCTCACCCCACCTTCCCACTTCTTTATAGTGGTTATCTCCCCTCTCAGTCCTGATGTAGGGTCACAACCTGAAACGGCGACCATCCCTCTGCCTCTACAGACTCTGTCTGACCCACTGAGTTCCTCCAGCAGTTTGGCTTTTGTTCAGATTACAGCATCTGCAGTCTCATGTCTCCACTATTTCACAATAGACAATTGGGCTAATGCAATGTTTAACACAATTGATACTCTTGTATAGATGGCAGCTTTATCAAACCGTATTGAGTTCCATATTTATGACATTTATATTGCCTCTCACATTTCCTGTGATATCTGTTTCATTTTAATTATTTATTTAAGTCATTTTTCAAAATGATTACATTGTGATTTATTTTCAAGCATTCTATGTATGCATACATGGTATGATTATATAATCGGTAAAACATTTCTGATAGTGGTTGAAGAGAAAAGATAACACTGGCAGTGTGCTCTTAAAAGTAGTTTTGGATTATGTAATGTCTGGCAGCTTGGAACTTTTGAACACATTGTTGATGCCTGTTTGACACTCCTTGAACATTAAAACTGCCTCCAAATGTTCACTGTCTCACATCTATCCAAGATTAGAGTCTACCATTCAGTTGTGACTTAACTGACAATTCTACCCTTTATTACAAATAGAAAAATTAATTCTAAAACAGACTTGTGTGCAGAAATATGATTATAGTAAACTGTAGTGTAACAAAAATTCTGGTTCCATACAGACTTAACTTGAAACTGTAATCATTAACAGCACACTTGATTTCAGTGTGATTGGTGTAAATCTGAGATCAAAGTATGTCTTCTGTATTTTGCACATTAGATATCAAATTATTTGTGCCTATTCATAATGAAGATTTTCATTGTGGGTGGTTAATTTTACTCAGGAATAATTCTAAATCACAGGAAACATATACAACAATAGGACTTATATGACATCTGTAATGTGAATAAAATACATTTCACAGGAGTGTTACCAAACAAAATTTGACACTAAATCACATAAGAAAATATCATAACAGCTGGTCAAACACTTAGACAAAGAGAGGTTTTAAGGAGTGCCAGAAAATTTTGTGCAGCTGAAGACACAACATCCCCTAATCGTGGACAAATTAAAATAAGCTTTGCACAAAAGCTAAGAAATATAGGGTTCAGATGGTTGTACAGCTGGAAGTAACAGACAAGGGGAGGCACAAAGGGATTTGAAAATGAGAACAAAAAGATAAAAAGAGTTGTTGCCACACTATGAACCAATATAGATGCATGATCCAGGACTGCTGGGTAAATGGAAAAGATTCAATTTGGAATAAGATTATGGAATTTTAAATGACTTCAAATTCATCGAGGGTAAAAGAAGTTTGGAGCATGTTCAGGGTTAGGAGTAGAATGGAACAGTCAAGTATAGAGGAAACAAAGATATAGATGGAGGATTTCAGGAGCACTAGTATATCATTGCTGGACACTATAATCTAGGCTTGAATAGATTCACTCAGTTAAATATTCTAATGGCTCAAATGGTCAGTGTTCTAATCCCAATCAGAATGCCATCAGCTCAAGTACTTGTGGTAGTCAACTCAAAAAATATACCTGCCCATAACTTAGGACTTGCACAAACATTTGCGTGCTAAGAATTAAAATTCTATTAAAAACAAAGTATGAATGAAAATTGGTGACTTATAATGTGGTTCACAAAGTCTTTGATTTCCATTCTGAGCTTCTCTGAGAGTAAAAAACATAATACATGGAAGTTCCCAAACTCGCATAGAACCATCCAACAAAATGCAACAAATGTCTAGATGTTACTTCTGGGATTTTCAATCTCATTCGAGTGGCCACTTAGTCTATAGGCCATTCCTACAGAAGCAGAGTTTCCACTTTAAGCAAGTTCCAGGCAGGTACAGGGAACACAAATCAGTGAGTCTCCTTTAAGGTATTTACTTAATTGCTCTTTTTTGGCCCTCCCACCATCAACATAGTGGTACAATATTTCACAATCCAAACCCAACAAACTTATTAAACACCTAATTGACCAACCTCACCCATCAATCATGTGACCCCCCTGCACAATAGAGAGATCTTCATCTGTACCTTGAGTGCTATAGAATTTCCAAACAGTAGTCCCCACAACCAAAATAATGTTGGCTGCCATCAATGACCATTTAACATACCTCTGCAGGAACCAAGGAACTTGATAGTTAATGTAATGTTTGAAGAGAGGCAAGCACTGCTCTACAGAAGTTTTATTATGTATCATTTCTAGGAGAGGATAATAAATGACTTTCTTAGATCATACCTCAGTCTAGTTAGCCTGGTCAACATTCAGAATCATTCTGATAACTACTATGAAGATCTTTAAGCAGTTCATAAAATAGAATCAATTCAATACTACTATGTTGAATGATACCTGTTCTGTAGACCACTGATGTTGCATAATTTCTGCAAATTATCATAATCAATTCCTAAAAAATAGTTCATTCCTGAAGGGAAAAAAAACAGAGCAGTTTTTAATTTTAAAATCATTCACAATTATGGTCCTGGTAAGATAACTTGCACAACGCTGTGTCCTTAAAAGAAAAGTCCTATTTTTGTACATTAACTGTAAGTGTATTTTAAGCAAAGTTCCAAAAGCAACAGAATATAATTTGGCTGTGAGTCACTCAAGTCATATTTTTAGTTCCATCAGATGTTCTGGGAGTTAATAACGTTGCCCAGAGATTGTTCTGTAATCAGAAATAACAAATGTCTAATGTCTATAATTCCAACACCTTGAGTGCTATAGAATTTCCAAACAGCAGTCCCATGACCAAAACAGTTGTTGGCTGTTAACGTGCTTCTGCAGGTACCAAGGAAACTTGATAGTTAATGCAATGTTTAAATATATATATATCAATTTATATTATATATCAATTTTAGGAAGGAATAGTAAATGACTTACTTAATCATACTTCAATATAGTTAGCCAGGCAAACTTTCAGAATCATTCCGATTACACTTTCCTCTGAGGACCTTTCAGCAGTTTACAAAGCAGAATCAAATCAATTCTACTACGTTGAATGGTACTTATTCTGTAGATCAGTGATGTTGAAGAAGTTATAAAATATTAGCTGTGTTTTAGCAGGTGAGGAACCAAAAATTGCAGTGAAAGTTTAACACCCTTGACAAAGGTTCTTCCCTGTGATAAACAAGATGCTGAGGGTGAAAGCAATTATTCAGAATGAACATCTGGAGGAGGGGGCAAATTAGCTGGTGAAGAAACATTCTTCTGGTGGGATCTAGAAATTATACATGCCTGCTTGAAACACTACAGCCCTTCTTATGAAGCTATTCCCATAGTGCTTTTGAGTAGGGAGTTCCAGTACTTAGACCAAGCAGCAAAAAGGGCTAGCAATTTATTTCCAAGTTAGGATGGTATGCAACTTAAAGGGAAATGCTGATCCATGAGATAACAGATTGTGGTAGTATACATTGCTGCTACGTATGATGGTCCATAGATGTCCACTTTTGAACTGCCAGTTCAATCTCAGTCTATTTCATTTAGCACAATGTGATGGAGATGAGACCTGGAGCAGATCAGTCATGATCACATTGAATGGCAAGGCAAGTTTAAGGGACTGAATGTCTACTCCTATTTCTATTCTCTTGTGCTCCTTTGTACGAGGTGGGTGTTCTCGAGGTGAAGATTGGACTTTGTATCTACAGCAATCATGTAGTGGTCTGATTGTTATCATAAATAGATGCGTCTGGTAGCACAGGTTGACTGAGTCGATTGCTAACTTTTCCTAATTCTGATAAAAAGTCATCAACCTGAAGCATTAACATTTCCATCTCCACAGATGTTACTTAAACTGCTGTGTATTCGCAGCACTTTGTTTTTAGTTTTAATTGCACTCTCATGATGAACAGAATTTAAACCTAAAAGAATGTGAGGTGATGCATTTTGGGAGGACTAATAAGGCTAGGATATATAAATAGCAGGAAGGACTGAGGAACAGAGGGACCTTGGTGTACATTTCTAAGAATCCCTGAAGGTAGCAGAATAGTTAGATGAGGAGGTGAAGGCAGCTTATGGGATACTAGCCTGCATTAGTCAAGGCATAACATACACAGCAAGGAGATCATGGTATACACCATAGAAAGCATCCTATCAGGATGTATCACGGCTTGGTATGGCAACTGCTCTGCCCAAGATCGCAAGAAGCTGCAGAGAGTTGTGGACACAGCCCAGCGCATCACAGACACCAGTCACCCCTCCTTGGATTCCTTGTCTTTACCTCTCGTTGTCTTGGTGTAGCAGCCAGCATAATCAAAGACCCCACCCACCCAGGACATTCTCTCTTCTCTACTCTTCCATTGGGTAGAAGATACAGGAGCCTGAGGGCACGTACCACGAGACTTAAGGACAGCTTCTACCCCACAGTGATAAGACTATTGAACAGTTCCCTTATACAATGAGATGGACTATGGACTATGACCTTATGACCTCACGATCTACTTTGTTGTGACTTTGCACCTTATTGCACTGCACTTTCTCTGTAGCTGTGACACTTTACTCTGTACTGTCATTTTTTTTACCTGTACTACATCAATGCGCTCTGTACTAACTTGATGTAACTGCACTGTGTAATGAATTGACCCGTAAGATCGGTTTGTAAGACAAGTTTTTCACTGTACCTCGGTACAAGTGACAATAATAAACCAACACCAATGATATAACTTATTGTCCACAGCTGGAGTACTGTGTGCATTTCTGACCATCATACTATAGGAAGGGTGTGATTTCACTGGAGAGGATGCAGAGGAGATTCATCAGGGTGTTGCCTGGGATGGAGCATTTCAGCTATAAGGAGCAACTGAAAAGGCTGGATTTGTTTTCTTTAGAATGGAGACTGATGGCTGTCCTGACTGAGGTACACAAAATGATGAGGGGTATAGATAGTGACAAACCATTCACCTTAGTAGAGGACATAGGTCCAAGCTAAGGGTGGGAGGGTTTAGAAGGATCTGAGGAAGGATCTTTTCACCCAGATGGTTGAAATCGGGAACACACTGCCTGAAGAGTTTTGGAGGAAGGTTCACAAGAACACAAGAAAATACGAGAAGGAGTAGGCCACCACGTCAAGACTGCCCTACCATTCAATATGATCATGACTGATCTACACTGTCTTCAACTTCTCTTCTGTGCCAGCTCCCCATAACCCCCAATTCCTCATTCTTTCAAATATTTATCTAGTTCCATCTTAAATATATCTAATGATCTAGCTATTTTACTCTCACAACAATTGAGTATTTAGATGAGCACTTGAAATACTATGACACAGAAGGATATGGGCTGTGAGCTGGGAAACTGGATTCGTCGTTAATGTCCGTTTAATGGCCAATACGGGCGTGGTGAGCTGAAGAGCCGACTTCTGTGCTGTATGACTCCAAGAAATATGTTTCATAAAGTTGTAATTTTTTAAAGATATTCTCTTGAATTTAATGCTAAATCGGTGTGAGATTTTGCGTCAGTTCAGAAGCGGGGCCATTCGGCACATCATTCTATGCTGACCCATTCTATGTTGATGCCCGTCTCCTGGCTAAAGAGGAGGGCGGAGGTCACCTCCAGCAAACCCCGCCCCGGGGAACGGACAGACCGAGCCGGGAGCTTCCGCCTGGCTCTCACCCCAGCTCCAGCTTCTCTGGCTGCAGGGAAAACTTTCGACCCTCTTACCGGGAGTCAGAGCCAAGCGGCTCTTGCAACTGGCCGCAGGCACCCGAACCGGCATTTTCCTTCCGACCAACGGCAGGAGCCGGGTGGCCGGCGGTCTCCACGGCAACGGCACCGCGCCGGGGCACGTGACGCGACCAAGTCTCGCGGGCGGAGAAACATGTTCCGCAAGGTAAGTGAGTGAATGTCGTGCAATGTGGAGATAATTTCTGGTTCACCTGTTACCTCTCCGGAAAATGGTTAGAGGAACCAGACTTTTTTTTTGGAGTGCAAGCAACGTAACTGACTGTCCGCTCTGAAATCCTCCTCCAAAGCTCAGCTGGCAATGTAATGAAGGAATTAGGTTTATTATTACTGAAATATGTCCTGAAATGTGTTGTTTTGCTGCAGTAGCAGCAGTACTGTGCGAGACATGAAAATTACTATAAGTTACAAAACTAAATAATAGTGCAAAAGAGGAATAATGAGGTAGTGTTCATGAACCGTTCAGAAATCTGATGGTGGAGGGGAAGAAGCTGTCCTGAAATGTTGAGTGTTGGTCTTCAGGCTCCTGTACTTCCTCCCCAATCGTAGTAACATGAAGAGGGTATATCCTGGATGGTGAGGGTCCTTAGTAATGGATGCCACCTTCTTGAGGCGCCACCTCTTGAAGATGTCCTCGTTGGCAGGGAGGGTTATGCCTACGATAGAGTCTACAACTTTCTGCAGCCTCTTTTGATCCTGCACATTGGAGCCTCTGTACCAGGTGGTGATGCAACCAGTCAGAATGCTCTCCACTTTACATCTGCAAAAATTTGCAAGACTCTTTGGTGACATACCAAATCTCCTCAAACTCCTAATGAAGTAGAGCAGCTGGTGTGCTTTCCTTGTTATTGCATCAATGTGTTTGGCCCAAGAGAGATCCTCTGAGATGTTGATGTCCAGGAACTTGAAGCTGTACAATCTTTCCACCACTGACCCCTCAATGAAGATTGGTGTGTGTTCTCCCAACTTTCCCTTCCAGAAGTCCACAATCAATTCCTTTGTCTTGCTGATGTTGAGTGCAAGGTTGTTGTTGTGACACCACTCAACCAGCCAATCTACCTCATTCCTGTATGCTTCCTCATCGCCATCTGAGATTCTGCCAACAACAGTGGTGTCAGCAGCGAATTTATAGATGGCATTTAAGCCATGAAAGTAGAGTAGTGGGCTAAGCACGCATCCTTGAGGTGCACTTGTGTTGATTGTCAGCGAGGAGGAGATGTTATTGTCGATTTGCATGACTGTGGTCTCCCGATAAGGAAGTTGAGGAGGATCCAGTTGCAGAGGGAGGTGCAGAGGCCCAGATTGTGAAACTTGTTGATTAGTACTGATGGTGTTGATCGATACACAGTAACCTGACATATGTTTTGCTGTTTTCAATCCACCATTAGATAATTACAAGAAGATTTTGTGAATTAAACACCATAACAGCACTCCAAGAAAGGTCCTGTCCTGAAACGTTGACTGCATGCTTTTCTCCATGGATGCTGCCTGGCTGCTGAGTTCCTCCAGCATCATAGTGTTTTTCTCCAGGAAATATGAGCATGACAATCTGAAAACCATGTAAGAAACCTAGCATTTTCCAAAAATAGAGTGCAGATGAAATTCAGCCTCAAATAACTTGTCTGGAGAACAGAAAGAAGAGTTTACCTTTTATGTCAAACTGTCTATGAGTAGTAAAGATGCTATTGCACCTCAGTGATCACAATGGGAGAGAACTGTTCCATACAATAAAGCTTTCAAATGAGCGCATGGAGAATATTAGATGCAATACAAGCACATTACTGTTAGATGATTAATTAAGTTGAAATCATTGACAAGAAATTGTAGGACCATTACTTATTTTTATTACTATGTTTGGGATCACATTCTGCAATTTAGCTTGCTTTATTAAAATAGACACACTGTGGTCACATATAGAAAATCAAAATTCTGCAGAAACTGGAAATCTGAAAAGCAAAGAAAAAGTGCTGGAAAAAACTCAGTAGGAACTATTCAATTCTGAAGAAAGGTCGCTGACCTGAAATATTAGGTCTGTTTCTATTTCCATTGATGCAGCCTGACCTGCTGAGTATTTCAAGTATAAGTAACAATAGAACATAGAACACTACAGCACAGTACAGGCCCTTCGGCCCACAATGTTGTGTCGACATTTTATCCTGCTCTAAGATCTATCTAACCCTTCCCTCCCACATAGCCCCCTATTTTTCTATCATTCATGTGTTTAAGAGTCTCTTAAGTGTCCCTGATGTATCTGCCCCCACAACCTCTGCCGACTGTGCATTCCACACACCCACTACGCTCTATGTAAAAAAAAAACTTACCCCTGACATCCCCTTCATACCTTTCTCCAACCACCTCAAAATTATGTCCCCTCATGTTGGCCATTGTCGCACTGGGAAAAAGTCTCTGACTGTCCACTTGACCTATGCCTCTTATCATCTTGTACACCTCTATCAGGTCACCTCTCATCCTCCTTCTCTCCAAAGAGAAAAGCCCTAGCTCACTCAACCTATAAGACATGCTCTCCAATCCTGGCAACATCCTGGTAAATCTCCTCTGCACCCTCTCTAAAACTTCCACATCCTTTCTATAATGAGGTGACCAGAACTGAACACAATACTCCAAGTGTGGTCTGACCAGAGTTCTTTAGAGCTGCAACATCACCTCGTGGCTCTTGAACTCAATACCCCGACTAATGAAGGCCAACACTCCATACACCTTCTTAACAACCCTATCGACCTGCGTGGCAACCTTGAGGGATCTATGGATGTGGACCCCAAGATCCCTCTGTTCCTTCACACTGCTAAGAGTCCTGCCACTAACCTTGTATTCTGCCTTTGAATTCGATCTCCTGAAGTGTATCACTTCACACTTATCCGGGTTGGACCCCAGATTAACCATATTTCCTCTTTAGGGTATTAACTGACATGCCAAACAAAGAGACTCTAAACCAAAATTTAAAACAACTTAATCTTTATTGACACTTGAGTTACTTAAGCATGTATGTGTACCACTGACTTCTAACAACTTCACATTTGATTTACTGTTCCAATTTATCACTTCTGATGTTAAGTCACAAGACTCACAGCTTGGACAAATACTACCCGTATGAGATGAATTGGCCAGATTCACTGCACAGCTTTGTAGCCTTCTCTGAGTTCCAAACTCAAGACCTTCCTTCTTGCAATGGTTGTTCCCAGGTTGTCACTCCCGATGTCTCGAAATGCCCTTCTTTTATATGACTTTTCTTCCTAAAGGTTTTTTGTATTCTTACCCCAGCTCAGGACTGTCATGATTCTGAAGTCAATCATTTCAAGTTATTGCTCATCCAAGAACTGAGTAAACAAAACATCTTTCCTTATCAGGCTAGAAAGTTCTTGATTATAAAGATGTCTGTTTGTACTTTCCCACTCCCCCCCTCCCACTCTCCCTCCACCCTCTTCTTATAATGCAATCCCTTTATAGGATGGCCATTGCCAGACACACTTATCTTGTTTGTACTGTTTCTGATGGTCAAGTCACTTAGCTAGAAAGCTGTCTCAGCTATGCTCTCATCAGGTGACATTCACAGAACCTTCCTTCACTGTACTACTTTGTTGTGTGGTTCCCAGCGCGCGCGTGCGCGCTCTCTCGCTCTCTCTCTCTCTCTCTCTCTCTCTCTCTGTATATTGGCTATTATTCCTATTAATACTTCAACATTCTTAAAATTCACATTTTTGAGATATTACATAGTTGAATAATATATTTTCCATTTAGTTAAGTTGCAAGGAAAACAAGGGTACAGTAAATTACAAGGGAGGATGGGAAACAGAACCTGGTGAGTTTCAAGGGAGCAAGGAAAAGAGAACCAGGTGAATTTCAAGGGACTGTGGAAATGTGAGCTATGGTGAGTTTAAAGGGAGTGTGGGAACCAGCGTATGAGTACGTTATAGGGAGCATGGGAATCGGCACCTGGTGACCCTGATGCCAATCTTCAGGATTTATGAATTGTCAGATAACAGGTTGTTGGAGTTTTACTGTAGTACCTTTTAATGTAGTAAAACATCACAAAGCACTTCACAGAAGAACTAGCAAATAAAAATTGGCACCAAGCCAAAGAAGGAGATGCTAGTGCAAATGACTTAAAGTGTGATCAAAAACCTAGTCTTAAATGTAATATTTAACATGTATAGTGTTGGTTTCTTTAAATAATTGCTACTTCAAGGCTGTGTTGCTTTAAAGGTGGCATCATATGATCTAGTGATGTGTGTTGTCGTGACACTAGCTAGTCTAAGATGTGCCAAAGCTTTGCCTGCCTCTGTGGAGAAGCAATAATAAGTATGTAGCCCTGACACTGTTAGATTTTATTTAGTAAAATATGCTATAACATGGGTCAGAGGTACTGGTTGATGAAAATATAACACTTAGATGCTATGTTGAATCATAATACCAGGTGTAAACACTCCCAATTGAGATAATGTGTATGTGTGCTAAGAGACAGGTATATGATTCAACTGAGATAGCACACAATGGAACAAAGACATCCAAGGTGCTGGATTTTTTTTTGATTTATTCATTCACAGGATATTGATGTTGCTGACATCAAAGCTTTTGTTGTCCATTCTTAATTGCTCCTGAGTTGAGTATGCAATTAAGAGTCAATTATATCGGTAGGTATGGATTCATAAATAGGCCAAACTATGTAAAGATGATACATTTCCTTTCCTGAAGGAGGATTATTGAACCTGTTAGCTTTTTACATCAAACTGGCAATCACACAAACATCGTTATTATGATTAACTATTTTTAATTCCATATTCATTGAATTACTTGAATTTAATTTCCCTTGTTCCAATTGTGGGATTTGAACTCTTGCCTCTGGTTCAGTGGTCCAGAATTCTGGCTGCTAAGTTAATTTAACCATTCTGCTACATGCCTGAGATTTTCAAGCCATAACCTGTCTCAAGAATGGAAACAATAGAAGGAAGAATTCACATTGTATATTGAGCTGGTTTTGAGCAGATGAAAGTATTATTGGATCTCATTGATCACAAGGGGTGAGAATTGTACCATACTATAAACTCCCTCTTCTGAGACTATGTCAGATGCTGGAATCCACTCGGCAGTGAAACAGTTTACTGTTACTGTTTTCTCATGGATGTCCAGGATCACAGTGAATAGTTTGATGCTTTCTCACAGAGCTATAACCTTGAATAGATAATTGAAGATTTAAAGAACTTTATCATCAGATCAGATTATTTATGGAATCTGGAGTACACTCTGAGGGAATGACTACTATATGAGACAGAGTTCTCTCTAGAAAAGTGCACACAAAGCTTTAGAGCAAACCAAAACCAGCCTAGAAATGTTGGATGGCCAACAGTAAGAAGTGCATGTGATGAAGTATAAAACAAAAGGCAAAAAAGGGAAAATATAGCCAAAGTCAATTGGAAGATCATTTCTGCAAACTGTGTGCGATAATGAGGATATCATAGGTCCATGGAGTAGATAAAATGAGACATGCAGGGTCAGATGCAGCATAACAGTTGAGAAGTTTTATTTAATGAAATGCCCTGATTGTTGGTTTGAATTAAGTTTTTCAGTAACTTTGAGAAAAACTGAGACATTAAGGAGTGCATTCAAGAATGAAAAAGGGGTAGAGACTTGATATTCATGTCCTTCCGTGTGGATGTGACTCTGGCTCTATAATTGCATATCTTTTTGGATATTTGTGATTCACCAAGTGAGGTTTGTTTTTCACACACTGCATCTTTGGTTCGGTATCTATTATATGGCATGAAACATCGATCTGTGCCTTTGTTACCTCTAGATATGACTATTCCAACACACTCCTGTCAACATTCATTTATTCCTCTCTCCATAACCTCATACAAAATGCGGCTGCCCATGTTCTAAAACACTTCATCACATGACTTCTTCAGTCTCGGGGTGCTAATCAATATTGGCACCCAGTTAAGCAGCATCTTGATTTAAATATTCACATTTTTGTTTATCATTGTAACTCCTTTATCACAATAACCTTCTGACATATCTACACTTCCCTAATTTTGATCTCTTGCTCATCCATGAATTTAGGCTGTTCAGTGTGAATGGCTGTGCCATCAGCTACCAAAGTTCTCAGCTCTAGCATTCCCTCCTTTAATCATTCCTGAATACATTATTTTTATTATCCCTTAAAATGCTTCTCAATACCTGCTGTTTGACCTTTCAATTTAACGTTCAGTGTCTCCTATGTGCTTCAGCACCAATTTTTGATTGATATGCTAATATAAACTGCTTTGATATATTTTGCTATATAAACCGTGCCATATAAATGCAAGTTAGTATTGTTGATGTCGTATTATTAGAAAGTTTGTGCTCTACAGCTTAAAAGTTAATTTACATTGATCATTTTACTTTGCTTTTACACTGTCTGTTTCCTAAGAAAGTGGTTGTTATGATAATTATCTCACAACACCTGTTTTACCCTCACTTAAAATGACTTACTGATTTTCCTTTGTAACATTATCAGAGATAAAATGTCATTGAAAATCTAATACACTATTATTTTGACTACAAGAAATACCTGGCTTTTGCATGCCTTCGCCTCTCCTTCAGAGGAAAATGGTTGCCAAAGACAATTTTAAAATGGGCCAAATGTAATTACAATATTTTTATGCAACATAACTTAAACTATAGTTTGTAAAGGAGACTTTAATTTAATTTGAAAATCCATGTCACTTAAAATGCTTTGTTTTCTTCAGCCTAGAAAACCAGTAGAGGAATTTCCTTTTGACTTTATTTTAATCATTCATCTTTGTTCATTGGCATATATAAACTGACACCCTTGACTAATACATCAACCAGATTTGGAGTTCTTTTAATTATTCTGTGATTTGCAATGTAAATAGTTTGATAGAAAAGGAAAACAAAAGAGAAATTATTCAAATTTAGGATACTAATTACCATAACCTATTTGAATGGAGTGTTAATGGTTGATCAGTTTATTCCTTCTGTTCCTTGGAATAAAAGGACTCTGAAATTCCAAGAGGTGAAGCAGAGAGAAAAGATGACTTGTATCAAGGGGATGTAACTTTAACTAATTTCAAAAATAGTTTAAATAATCATGAGAACTTTCTTCGTATGTCCATGGCCATCTTCCCAACTATTTACCTCCCTTCTCAAAACCATACTGGATTTTCCTTGTAAATTCTACACATCCCATCTTTAAGTGATATCAAGGGAAATCATGCCAGTTGCAGAACAGCTGTGAATACTGATGGAGGCCCAGAAAACACCCAGAAGTTTCAGGCAGAAGGTTAATTATTCCTTAAGGACATAAGTTACTTCTAAAGGGTGGCACCTTTGGAAACAAAAATAAACTCAATAATAACTTCTTTCTCTGACTGGGAAGAGACTTGGGAACTAGATACTAATTTAGTATTAGTCAGTGGATTATGGGGATTCTTTTTAATAAAAAACAGGAAGGGAGCGATCACACACACACACACACACACACACACACACACACACACAGCATCAGAGACACTGAGGAGCAGATTGGGAGGCAGATTTTGGAAAGGTGCAAAAATAACAGGGTTGTTGTCATGGGTGATTTTAACTTCCCTAATATTGATTGGCACTTTAGTGTAAGGGGGACAGGTGGGGCAGAGTTTGTTAAGAGTGTCCAGGAAGGATTCCTGACACAGTATGTGGACAGGTCGACCTGAGGACAGACCATTATGGACCTGGTACTAGGCAATGAGCCTGATCAGGTTTCAGATCTCTCGGTGGGAGAACATTTTGGAGACAGTGACCATAACTCCTTGACCTTTACCACAGCCTTGGAGAGGAATTGGAGCAGATGATATGGGAAAGTATTTAATTGGGGGAGGGGGAATTATGATGCTATCAGGCAGGAACTTGGGAGCATAAATTGGGAACAGATGCTCTTGGGGAATTGCACAACGGAAATGTGGAGGTTGTTTAGGGAGTACTTGCATGGTGTTCTGGACAGGTTTGTCCCACTGAGGTGGGGTTAGGATGGTAGAGTGAAGGAACCGTGGTTGACAAAAGACATAGATTATCTTGTCAAAAGGAAGAAAGAAACTTACCTAAGGTTAAGAAGGCAAGGATCAGACAAGGGTCTTGAGAGTTACAAGGTAGCCAGGAGGGAGCTTAAGCTTAAGAATGGATTTAGGAGAGCTAGAAGAGGGCATGAGAAGGCCTTGGTGAGTAGGATTAAGGAAAACCCCAAGGCATTCTACATGTGTGTGAAGAATAGAAGGATGACTAGAGTGGGGGAGGACCGATCAGGGATAAACAAGGAAACGTGCCTGGAGTCAGAAGAGGTAGGAGAGGTCTTTAATGACTACTTTGCTTCAGTATTCACCAGTAAGAGAGACCTTGACATTTGTGAGGATGGTTTACATCAGGCTGATATGCCAGAGCATGTCATTGTGAGGAAAGAGGATGCGCTGGAACTTTTGAAAAACATTAGGATAGATAAGTCACAAGGGCCAGATGGGATATATCCAAGGTTTTTATGGGAAGCAAGGGAAGAGATTGTTGTGCCTTTGGTGATGATCTTTGCATTCTCACTAGTCACAGGAGCAGTGCTGGATGATTGGAAGGTGGCAAATATTGTTCCTTTGTTCAAGAAATGGAGTAGGGATAACCCTATGAATTATAGGCCAGTGAGTCTTACTTCACTGGTGGGCAAATTACTGCAGAAGATTCTTAGAGACAGGATTTATGGGCATTTGGTGAAGCATAGGCTGATTGGGGACAGTCAGCATGGCTTTGTGAGGGCAGATCCTGCCTCACAAGCCTGATTGAATTCTTTGAGGATGTGACAAGGCACATTGATGAAGGTAGAGCAGTGGATGTGGTGCACATGGATTTTACTAAGGTATTTTACAAGGTTCCTCATGGAAGGCTCATTCAGAAAGTCAGGGGGCATGGGATCCAGGGAAACTTGGCTGTGTGGATTCAGAATTAACTCGCCCATTGAAGACAGAGGGTGGTTGTAGATGGAGCGTTTTCTTCCTGGAGGTCAGTGACCAGTGGTGTTCTGCAGGGATCTGTTCTGGGACCCCTTCTCTTTGTGATTTTTATAAATGACTTGGATGAGGATGTGGAAGGGTGGGTTAGTAAGTTTTCACATGACACGAAGGTTGGTGGTGTTGTGGATATTGTAGAAGGTTACTATATGTTACAACAGGACATTGATTGGATGTAGAGCTGGGCTGAGAAGTGGCAGATGGAGTTCAACCAGGATAAGTGTGAAGTGATGCACTTTGGAAGATTGAATATGAAGGCAGAATACAAGGTTAATGGCAGGACTCTTAGCAGTGTGGAGGAACAGAGGGATCTTGGGGTCCATGTCCATAGATCCCTCAAGGTTGCTGCACAGGTCGATAGGTTTGTTAAGAAGGCGTATGGTGTGTTGGCCTTCATTAGTTGGGGGATTGAGTTCAAGAGCCATGAGGTGATGTTGAAGCTCTATAAAACTCTGGTTAGACCACACTTGAAGTATTGCATTCAGTTCTAGTTGCCTCATTATAGGAAGGTTGTGGAAGATTTAGAGGGGGTGCAGAGGAGATTTACCAGGATGCTGCCTGGATTGGAGAGCATGTCTTATGAAGATAGGTTGAGTGAGCTAGGACTTTTCTCTTTGGAGCGAAGGAGGATAAGAGGTGACTTGATAGAGGTGTACAATATAAGAGGCGTAGATCGAGTGGACAGCCAGAGACTTTTTCCCAGGGCAAAAATGGCTAACACGAGGGGACGTAATTTTAAGGTGATTGGAGGAAGGTATAAGGGGTATGTCAGAGGTAAGTTTTTTTACACAGAATGGTGGGTGCATGGAACGCACTGCCGACAGAGATGGTGGAGGCAGATACATTAGGGACATTTAAAAGACTCTTAGATAGCCACATGAATGATAGAAAAATGGAGGGCCCTGTGGGAGGGAAGGGTGAGATAGATCTTAGAGCAGGATAAAATGTCGGCTCAACATCATGGGCCAAAGGGCCTATACTGTGCTGTAGTGTTCTATGTTCTAAATCCAGGTACCTGGGATGCAACCATCTAAATTATTCAAAATTATCCCACTCTTACAATTTTTGAGATAAAGTTGCCCCTCATCACATTTGAACACAGTAGAGGAATTAAAGTTGCTCCAAGACATTCCAGATGTAGATCAAAACTTCTATTAAAATGTATGATGACAGTCAGTAAGAATTCCAGCTGGGAAGGAAAAATGACTGGGACTTTCTAGACTAGATTTTTGGCCATCTTTTTAAAACAAAAACTTGAAGATCTTCTAACTGTTGCTCACAGTTGGGAGAGAATATGCTGCTTTATGCAAAAAATATTAAACAATATGAGCTCCAGTGTTTTTTAATGATATATGAGCCTGTTTCCTTACTTATTCAGCCCATGAAGTCTGCCCTGCCATTCAATTAGATTATGGTTTTATTGAAACTCAATTCCAGTTACTATTACAACTTCCTAATACAATATACAAATGTATTATGAGTTATTTTCCTGCCCAGGGGGTAACATAGGAATTTAAATTTTACGTTTTTGGAGGGGTTAAATGCACTCACGTTATAGATAAATGCACATACATGTATCCTTAATATACCTGATAATTATTAGGTGATCTCTATGCATGTGGTCTTCTCTGTGTATACATCCCCTTCATCTACATATGCTCCTACTTTTGTGGAACTGCTCATAAATACATATTAAAAATTCTCTCCTCAAGTGTAGGGATACTGTGTTGTCAGAGAATTGGGACTTCGCAAGCTCTGCCAAAGGAACACTTTTCTTTTTAAATCAGTGTTCTGGAGTAGAAGAGCTTCCTCTCAATCCCAATTTTCCATCCTTCCACCCACTTTCCTAGATCTTATCTTTACATTGCTGCAAGAGTACTTCAGGTAATTTATGCCCCTCCACCATGTGAACATACCAATTTCACTTTTTGTGCAGAAAATAATGCTACTGTTCCCCCTAATTAATTGATCTTACACTTCGAGTCAAATATAAATCCTTAGCTATTTTCCAGCATTAGATTGATACCAAGATAAAGGTGATTAGCTTGCAATTAAACATATTGTTGGTTAGGGTATAAATTGCAATAAGTTAATGCTAAGAATAGAAATAATTCTTTCAATATAATTATTAAACGGATAATGGTATTAGGCTACATTTGATGCTAATTTCCTATTAAGAAGCTTGTTATTGGCAGGAATAGTCACAGATGAAAAGCAATTTACTAAATCAGAATCTCAGTATTAAAGACGGTCTACAGGATGCATAATCAAATATTTATCAATGGTTAACACTTCCAAGGTATTGTTAATAATAGCTTCTTAACACTAAAAACTTTTCTTCTTTAAATATAGTGAAATACAATTTAAATTCCTAATTGTTAGAAATTGCACAGACATCCTCGATTTGCACAGGTTTCAGTGATACTGGAATCTGTACAGACCTCACCAGTGATAGCATTAACTTTGTTAACTTATTACTATATTAAATCATGTTCTGTGTCACTGGGTTAAAGTCTTTTAATTCACTTTCTCACGTGCAATGTTATTTTATGTTGTGTTATTATCTTTCAGCAAGGCTTACCGTTTTAAGTCAAATGTAACCAAATTTATTTTATATTACTGAATTAAAATCAACCTATGATCTGAAATCATCTGTTCCAAATGGTTGATTGATCAATAAAATCTTTCATTACACTTGTATTTCACCACAGACTTTCTGTGGGACTTTGCACTGGAACTAGGGAAATTAGAATGCGCCATGTTGTTTCGAGTTCCATTGGAAAATCTGCATGGGAAAGGGCAGGTGACTGTGTAGCCTCTAAACCAATCATTTTATTGGATCATTACAAAGACTTATTGGGCTAGAAACAAATGGTATAAGATTAGCCACCTGATATTGCAAGCAATGGAATATGACACCAAAAAGTATTCATTTCACCATGCCACACTTTACTCTCTTGCTGGAGAAGATGATATACAACATGAATTAACTGGAGTGGACATGCATGCTGCATGTTTTAATTGCTAAGGATGAGCTTAATACATAGTGAAGAACTGTAAGGAAAGTTGTGCTCTATATCGAGTAGCATAGAATAGTTCATCAACAATACAGGGCAGGGATTTGGCTAGGGTTTGAGAGGTTCTTTCCAACTGATCACCTCCATTAACATGCATGTGGAAGTATGATGCAAAATCCAATGTCTACATTCTCAGTTGCTACTTCTGATGGGGATTATTAGGCATTGATCTCCACCATGGCTTGCCTCTGTACACCCATTATACACTGAGGGACAAAAGAAAAGGAAAGGAGTAGCTGTTTTTTTCCTGGAAACCTTCTCGCCTATCCATTAACCTAATGCTGGTCTATTTCAACTTCATATTCCTGCACAATCCCCATATCCCTAAACATCCAGAAATCTCTGCTTTTAAGGAACAGTGACTGAGCCTCCCAGTTCATTGGGATAGAGAATTCCAAAAAATCACCAGCTTCAGACTGAAGAAATTTATTTCCTTCTCAGACTTGGCCTACCCCATATTATGACTCTGTGACCCCTGGTTCTACACTTGTCAGCCACGGAAACATCCTCTCTGTTTGCAGCCTATCAAGCCCTAAGTTACTATAAGTTTCAATGAGATTTCCTTTCATTTTTCTAAACTCTTAAGAGAATGCAGGCCTAGTCTACTGAATCTCTCCTCATGGTGGGAAACCTGCCATCCTTGGAACCTGTCTCATGGATTTTCTCTACATTCCCTGTATGGCAAGTATATACTTCTTTAGATAAGGAGACCAAAACTCTGTAATACTCCAGACACAGTCTTGCCAAGTCCCTATATAAATGCAATAAGACATCTTCACTCCAGTACTCAGGTCCTCCCATAATAAAAGCTAATGTACCATTAGTTTTCCTAATTGATTGCTACACATGCATTTAAAAAATGGTCTGCTTTTCTGTTTTGAGTACCAGAGTGGATAACTTCATATTTTTCAACATTATCATGCATCTGCCATGTTCTTGCCCTCTCACTCAGCTTGCCTATATCCTCTCTAAACCTCTTTACATCCTCCTCCCTACTCATACTTCCACCTAATATTGCAGTCAGTTCAAGATAATGTCAGGCTTGTCATGAGATGTAAGTAAATCGATGTCATAGAGTCAATGTTACCACACACCATAGGGAAGCATGCAATCTTGAATCCAGTAAGAGAAAAGATAGGAATAGTTTCGTTTAACTCATGGAGCAGACTCGATGGGCCGAGTGGCCTACTCCTGCTCCTTTGTCTTGTGATCTTGTGAGAATACAATGACTATCTCTGTTCTCAGTGCTTTCATCAATTCTGAGAGGAAAATTTACCCAGTCTGTAAGCAACTGTTTTCTGTCCAGCCTTTGTCATCAAAGTTTTCTTCAGCATTAGCCAATTTCCTATAAACTTGAAACTTCATACAAGTGTGCAAAAGTTCATCACAATGCACAGTAATGTAAAACTAATAAGCAATCGTTCATAATCCTCTAAATAAAACACGTTAATGGTGAGTATCATAAATGTTGTTTAACATGGTGCACAGCTTTGCAAAGATAAAAGGAATCCCATCAATTGTATGCGTGGGCTTCAGCATGGAGTTCCAAAATGGCAGCAGTGGTATCCAATTATCATTGCACACTGGCATCACGATCTGCCAGCCCTGCATGCTGTCAGCAGCTGTTAGATGCACATAAACAAATCCTTTAACAAATGGTACACAAAATAAATTTTTCCCACATGTGGTGCTTCTATTATTCTATGTTGAAACATACAAGATGATATGCCCTTCTCCAGTGTCATGGAAATTATCCAGTGCATTTTAAATTCATAGGTAAGGCTTGGGCTCCCATTCAATCTACAAAAGCAGGTATGGGTTTCATCGAAATGGCTAGGATCACACCTGAGAGTGGTTAAGATAAATGAAATTATTCAGATGAAGGCAAAAGGCCTTTCAAATTAAAAATAATTGGTTAGATGTTAACATGCTCCCATCACTCATGGAAAACAGGATTCCTAGTAATATGAAATTCATGAGTTTTAAATTGAATTCAGTTCATAATGCTTATCGCCATTGTTTCAATACTCTTATGGAAAGTGCATGTCAATGGCAAGGCTGCTACTCATTGCTTATCTCTATATGCACTTGATGAGATGATGGTGAGTCGCTTGATGGTGGTGATGGTGAACCTTGAACCAGTGTAGCCAGCATGAAGGTACCTACTCATTGCTGTCAGAAATTTCAGAGCTTATTTTCAAATCACGATGTTGTGTGCCTTGAAGGAGAACTGGTGGCAATGTGATAATAACAAAATAAAATGACATGGACAGAAGTATTTTGTATGTTTAAAGGTTAGAAAAGTAATCTGTTTTGACAACTTAATCAACTCGGAAAACATCCTATTTCTTAATGTTCGTGAATGAATTGACTATCATTAGTCTTTAGCTCACCTGTATTTGGCACACCATCACGTTGTCAAAACAGATTACTTTTCTAACCTTTAAACATAGAAAATACTTCTGTCCATGTCATCTTATCTTGTTATTATCACATTGCCACCAGTTCTCCTTCAAGGCACACACCATGAATATATATTCATATAACTTCTTTCATATTCTTACGAAGGACATATCAAAATGCTTGACGGTCAACATTACACTGTTGACAAATGTGACAGCCAAGTCGCGCAAAGCACAAATAAAATAAATGAACATTTAATCCCTTTTATGTGATATTGGTGGATTATAATTAACTGGGACACCAAGAGGGTCTCCATGCTCTTTTTGCAAATAATGTTCAGAGATTTTGTTTTACCTCCCCAAGCAGATAGACAAAACATAAGTTTAAGAAGACTAGAAGTAGGCTCTGCAGCTCTTTGTTCTTGTTCTACCACTCAGCTTTAAATTAATTTCTCTACCTTTGTTCCATTTCCTTAATACACTTAATGTAAATCTATCATTCACAAACTTGAACATTTTATTTAGCTGAATATCTACACTTTTCTCTGCTCTGACACTGAAAATGTGCTTCCAAATTTCACTGCTAAATGTACTATTGCTAATTTAAGATTCTACTCCCTCATTTTTAATTCTCCCAAACTTTTACACTCATTTTATTACTTTTATTGAATACATACAAAGCAATGTTCACAGAATTTAACCTTTTAAACTCTGTTAACTCTGTCATCCTAAATTAGGTATTTCCAATAACACAACGTAGTATTACACAGATATTTCAGCCTTATGTGCTCGTATCCTGAAGCAGAGCCAGAATTGGTGACTGACTGCCACAGAAGCAGGAGACTACTATTGAAACAAGCTTGATTATTTATAGTAAATTATCATAAAAATATCATTTGGGTTCCTGGACCATCTTCTAGCTAATTGAATTGTGGCTGAAGGTTTTGAACAGATGTACTTCCACTCAATTGGAGTGAGATTCTGATTTGTAATTGGATTCTTGGAGGAACTTTATCATCTTCAAACTGAATTTATCACACTTCAGTAGATGCCAATGACCATGATGATGTTTCATCAGAATGCCAATATATTGCATAACATCAGAAACAACAGTGATCTTCAACTGTCTGGGCTATGAGTAAAATCAAGTACTTAACGAACCATTGCTATTGGATGCCTCTTCATCTGGAAACTGAATGATACTGATTTTGTTTTTAGCAGCCTACTGATTGCCTGAATGTGAGCACAAATAATACTGTTTCTCTCTGGGAATGATTGATTCTCAAATACTTTTGATTCTACATCTCTTATCAAAGAGCAAATGTCAGGGTATAAACCAGCAATACTACCAAACACATTTGCCATTGCATGGTTTGAAATAGGGGCTCAATCCTATAATATGAACCCACAATATCAATCTATAGCATTGGATAGACAGATACTTGCACACTAATACAGCTTCCACCTGTAACTTTCAGTATAGCTTGGTAGGTCCCATTTAATTACGAATTTTGTGGATGCTACAGATGTACCTAAACAAACAGAAAAAATGTTTATCCAATTTCTTTCTTTATTTTGTCACAGGATTTGGGATAGGCGGTAGTGGTGAAATACATTCTTGAATTGTTTCAGTCTTTGTGGACAGTTCTGTAAAGTGGAAAATTCCAGGATTTTGTCCTTGTGCGAATGAAGGAATGATGTAACATTTCCAAATCGGCCTGGAATATCACTTAGAAAGGAATTGGTAGATGGTGGTATTGATATGCACTTATTTATGTTGTTGGGTGGTAAAGGGAATAGTTTTGGCCAATGCTCCTAAGGAAGTCTTGGCAATGCTGCAGTACCTCTAGTAGATGATACACATTGTAGCAATAATGCACTAGGGTGAAGGGAATATGTGTTTAAAACAGCAGATAGTACTGGATGTGGCCATGCTTCTAACTGTTAATGGATCTTCACCTTTGCAGCCATCACACACTTCACTTGAGCCTTGTAGGTGGTGGAATGTCTTCAGGTAGTCAGGAGGTTGGGTCAGCATTGAATGTACATCTTCCGACTGCTTGTCAATTATTTGTGGCCAATGGTGCCTCTCAAATTATTGCTGGTGGAAGTGGGGAAGCTTCAAAGAATGTCAAGAAAAGGTGGTTAGAATAGCTTTTGGTAGAGATGGCCATTGCCCAGCACTAAGTATGACACCAGCAGAGAGGTATTCTTCCCTGTAGACTTTATTTTCCCAGGCTTCTTTGTACCATACTTAGCCAAATGCTGCCATAATCATCAAGAGCAGTCAATCTCATCTCTCCACTGGAATTAAATAATTTTGTTCATGTTTGAGCCAAGGCTGTCATGAAATCTGGAACTGATTTGTCCTGGTGGAACCCAAACTGAGCATCAATTAGCAAGTTCTTGAAAGCCCCATCATAGACACATTCTAGTCTTTTGCTAATAATTGGAAGTGATACAGTGGTAATTGGCTCAATTGGATCTATCTTGTGGATGGGGCATAACTTGATAATTTCCACTTTGACTGGTAGAAGCCACTGGAACAACTTGGCTATGGGTGTGGCTAATTCTAGATCACACAGATCTTCAACAATTTTGCTGTTTCTTGATGAATTGACTGAGGATTTACATTTGTGACAGTGAAGACTTCAGGAGGAAATCCAATGATATGAGAACAATTTGATCCCATTATATGTTAACCTTTAAATAGGGGGCACTGCTGTTTGATAAATTAATATGTTGAATATATGTCAAATTGGCAGAATCAGGAATCTTTAGTGTAAATTAAGGAATAGCTTTTAATGGTGACCCAAAACCCCAGGAGATATTGATGTCATTTATGCTGTCAGGTATCTCCCAATACAGACTTTATCCAGGTTTTCCTGAGGACATTTTATTTGGTAGGCTAACTGACACCTCTGCCACCTGACTTGTGTGGAACAAATGTCTGCACTAAAGAACCAGAAAATTAGGCAGCTCATGGAGACAGGGAGGAGCAGGAAGGGGAAGAAGCTCAATCTTTCCACCTCTTCCAGGACTTTTATGACCAAACCCTTATATATATCCTCCAAATTCCTTATCAGGGATTTAATCCACATTATTTGAACATATTTCAATTGGACCAGCATACACAAACATTTTGTGGAGAGATAGTCCAACTGTCCACTATGTGGATAAGTGCTTCCTAATTGGAATGACCAAGCTTTAATTGGTCGCAATATGGCAATCCAGTGCACCCTGATGTAGCCTCAGGAAAATCTTATCTATTATAAGAAATAAGATAATCAATTGAAATGTTCAAATGAAATCTCTTGCAAGTCTGCTTTAAAAGTTAATCATTAGATAATACTCTATGCCAAAAATTAATTTCGATTTTACCTTTACCCAGGATTTGCACAATGTCAGTATTATAAAGATTTGCCTGAAGATTTGTTTCTTGCACTGAAGTAAACAGGCTGCTGAGTATTTAATAAGATAATAACTAGACTGCCTTTACTTAATCTTCTTACTAAACTACAAATCAAAGTGTATAATTAAGCAGATTGCAGATTGCTTTCAGTATGAGTATTTGTCCTGGTTCTTTCTATATTTAATATTACAATTAAAAATAACATAGGATCTAAAAAATTAATATGTTCACCCTATTGGAAATTTTGTACATAAGTTAACTGCGTTCTCCAAGATGATGTTTCCATAGTGAATTCTGAGATAATTGTTTTCTTTGTTATAGAACACCTAACATGGAACAGCACAACACAGGAGCAGGCCCTTTGGCTCACAATATCTGTGCTGACTATACTGCCAATTATTACTAATCCCATCCACCTGCGCATGGTCTATATCACTCCATTCCATGCCTGCTCATGTGGCTGTCTCAATGCCTCTTATTGCCACAATATGTGCTTCCAGCACGTCCCCTAGCAGCGTGTTCCAGACAACTACCACTCTCTGTGTTTTTAAAAAAAACTTGCCCAGCAGATCTTCTTTAAACTTTCTCTCTCTCACCTTAAAGCTATGCCCTCTAGTATTTGATATTTCCACCTTGGTAAAATGACTCTATCTACCCTGTCTATGCCTCCCATAATTTTATATACTCCTATCAGATCGCCCCTCAGCCTCCAAAACTCCAGAGAAAACAATCCAAGTTTGTCCAACTTTCCTTATAGCTAATACTCTCTAATCTAGGCAACTTCCTGGTTAACCTCTTTTGCATCCTCTCCAAAGCCTCCACACCATTCCTGTAATGCAGCCACCAGAGCTGCACACAATACTCCAAATATACAATCAATAAAGGCATGTATGCTGTATGCCTCCTTTAGCACCCTGTCTACTTGTGTTGCCACTTCAGAGAGCTATGGACTTGCATCCCAAGATCCCTCTGTACATCAATGCTCCCAAAGGTCCTGCCATTTACTGTATACTTTCCTCTTACATATGACCTTCCAAATTGCAACTTGTCTGAATTAAACTCCATCTGCCATTTCTTCGCCCATATTTCGAACTGATCTACATCCTGCTATATCCTTTGATGACCTTCTTCACTGTCCACAACTCTTCCATTTTGCGTGTCATCCATTATAAGATGCGCTTAAGAAGTATGATTTCAATGATCTCCCAATTTCAAATGTTCAGTTTATTTCAACTTTCTGAAGGTCTTAACATTTGATACTAAACGTCATGCCTAAGAAACCATAGAACCATAGAACACTAAGCACAGAAAACAGGCCATTTAGCCCTTCTAGTCTGTGCCAAAACTTTATTCCACTAGTCCCATTGACCTGCACCCAGTCCATAACCCTCCAGACCTCTCCCATCCGTGTATCTATCCAATTTATTCTTAAAACTCATTTACCACGTCAGATGGCAGCTCGTTCCACACTCCCACCACTCTCTGAGTGAACAAGTTCCCCCTAATGTTCTCCCTAAATCTTTCCCCTTTCACTCTAAAGCCACATCCTCTTGTAGTTATCTCACTAATCCAGGTGGAAAGAGCCTACTCGCATTTACTCTGTCTATACCCCTCATAATTTTGTAAACTTCTATCAACTCTCCCCTCATTCTTCTGCGCTCCAAGGAATAAAGCCCTAACCTGTTCAATCTTTCCCTGTAACTCAACTCCTAAAGACCTGGCAACATTCTAGTAAATCTTCTCTGCACTCTTTCAATCTTACTGATATCCTTCCTATAGTTAGGTGACCAGAACTGCACACAATACTCCAAATTTGGCCTCACCAATGTTGTATACAATCTCACCATAACATCCCAACTCGTATACTCAATACTTTGATTTATGAATGCCAGGATGCCAAAAGCCTTCTTTACAACCCTGTCTACCTGTGACGCCACTTTCAGGGAATTATGTACCTGAACTCCTAGATCCCTTTGTTCCTCCGCATTTCTCAGTGCCCTACCATTTACTGTGTATGTCCTACCTTGATTTGTCCTTCCAAAATGCAACACCTCACACTTGTCTGCATTAAATTCCATCTGCCATTTTCTGTCCCATTTTTCCAGTTGGTCCAGACCCCTCTGCAAGCTTTGAAAGTCTTCCTCGCTGTCCACAACGCCCCCAATCTTAGTGTCATCAGCAAACTTGCTGATCCAATTTACCACATTATCATCTAGATCATTGATATAGACAACAAACAACAATGGACCCAGCACAGATCCCTGAGGCACACCACTAGTCACAGGCCTCCAGTCTGAGAAACAATCATCCACTACCACTCTCTGTCTCCTCCCACACAGCCAATTTCAAATCCAGTTTACAACCTCTCCATGGATACCTAGTGCCTGAACCTTCTGAACTAACCTCCCATGTGGGACCTTGTCAAAGGTCTTACTAAAGTCCATGTAGACAACATCCACAGCCTTTCCTTCATCTACTTTCTTGGTAACCTCCTCGAGAAACTCTACAAGGTTCGTTAAACACGATCTACCACGCACAAAGCCATGCTGACTATCTTTAATCAGCCCATGGCTGTCCAAATACTTGTATACACGATCTCTCAGAACACCTTCCAATAATTGACTACTACTGATGTGAGGCTCACCGGCCTGTGATTACCTGGTTTACTTTTAGAGCCTTTTTTAAACAGTGGAACAACATGAGCTACCCTCCAGTCCTCCAGCACTGCACTCGTGGCTAAGGACATTTTAAATATATCTGCCAGGGCCCTTGCAATTTCTACACTAGTCTCTCTCAAGGTCCGAGGAAATATCATGTCAGGCCCCGAGGGTTTATCTACCTTTATTTGCTGTAAGGCAGCAAGCACCTCCTCCTCTTTAATCTCTATATGTTCCATGACGCTACTGCTTGTTACCCTTCCTTCCATATCCACTATGCCAGTTTCCTGAGTAAATACTGATGCAAAAAGACTGTTTAAGATCTCCCCCATCTCCTGAGGCTCCACACATAGCCCACCACTCTGATCTTCTAGGGGATCAATTTTGTCCCTTACTCTCCTTTTATTCTTAATATACTTGTAGAAACCCTTTGGGGTTACCTTCACATTATCTGCCAGAGCAACCTCATGTCTTCTCTTTACTTTCCTGATTTCCTTCTTTAGTATTTTCTTACAATTTCTATACTCTTCAAGTACCTCGTTTGTTCCTAGTTGCCTATCCCTGCTATACACCTCTCTCTTTTCCTGAACCAGATCGCCAATATCCCTTGAAAACCAAGGTTCCCTATGTCTCCTGGCAGGAACATGCAAACTCTGCACTCTCAAAATTTCACCTTTGAAGGCCTTCCACTTACTGAACACATCCTTGCCAGAAAACAACTTATCCCGATCCACTCTTCCTAGATCCTTTCTCATTTCCACAAAATTGGCCTTTCTCCAATTTAGAACCTCAACTCAAGAACCAGACCTATCCTTATCCATAATTAACTTGAAACTAATGACATTATGGTCACTGGACCCAAAATGCTCACTTACACATACTTCTGTCACCTGACCTGTCTGGTTCCCTAATAGGAGATCAAGTATTGCATTCTCTCTTATTGGTACCTCTATATATTGATTTAGAAAACTTTCCTGAACACATTTGACAAACTCCAAGCCATCCAGCCCTTTTACAGTGTGGGAGTCCCAGTCAATATGTGGAAAGTTAAAATCCCCTACTATTACATAGTTGAGATCTTTCATTTCTGATCCCAAACTGTGTCATCAGGCAATCTGAGTTTCGAAATATCAAACCTTAGTCCATTCTGGTCATAACCAAGCACTCGTGCCTTTGCATTTCTAGCAGTAACTGGAGGCCAATCAGACATTGGAATCCTGGTTGATTTTTGCTCTTCCTAAGAAATGGCATTAAAACCAATTATAGTAACACCCCATTCAAAAAAAGTATTAGAATAAGTTATTAAGAAAGTAACAGCAGTACATTTAGAAAATTATAATTTAATCAAGAGGAATCAGCATGGTTTCATGAAAGGGAAATAGTGTCTCACAAATTTATTAATGAATCCTGAGGAAATCTCGACCGAAGTGGTAGAAGGAAACTAGTAGATGTATCAGACTTGCAGAAGGCATTCAACAACATAACTCACAAAAGGTTAAGTGACAAGATAAGGGCCCATGGAGATGGAGCGTAGAGGATTGGCTAAAAGGCAGGAAGCAGCAAGTAGGGATAAGGGGTTCATTTTCAGGTTGGTAACCTGTATCCAGTGGGGTAATGCAAGAATCAGTGGTGATATATAAATGACTTGGAGGAATGAAGCGAAAGTGGCCGATTTTGCAGACTACACAAAAATGGGTGGGAACGTGAGTTATGAGAAGGATACAATTTACACAGGCATTGATAAATTAGCTAAGTTCTCAAGAAGTTGGGAAATGGAGCATAATATGGGGAAATGTATTCATTTTGTAAGGGAACACAAATCAGCAGAATATTATTTAAATGAGAAATATTACAGAAAGCTGCAGCAGAAAGAGGTTTGGGGGGCCTATGTACACAAAACACAGAAAGCCAGCACACAACTGCAGCAAGTAATAGAAAAGGCTAATTGGAATGTTGGCCCTTATATCAAGAGAGTTGGAGTATAAAAATAGAGAACTCTTATGGCAGCTGTACAAGGTGCTACTGAGACCATGTCTAAAATCCTGTAAACAATTTTGGATCCCTGTTTAAGGAAAGATAGTAGGCAATTCAGAGAACATTCATAAGAATGTTATGGCAAGACTGACTTATGAGGAAAGGTTATACAGGTTGTGACGCTACTCATTGCAGTTTAGAAGAAGGATAGATCATCTTACTAAAACATCTTACTAAAACATGATCCTTGTAGAGCTAGGCTGGGTAAGTGCTGAGAGAATGTTTTGTCTCATGGGAAAATCTAGAACAAAGGACCCTGTTTCAGAATAAAGAAGTGCATCTTTATCACTGAGATATGGAAGAACTTCTTTTCTCAGAGGCTTGTGAGTCTTTGGAACTCCTTGGCACAAAAAATTGTGGGACAAATGGAAGGATGGAGGGAGGGAAGGAGGAAATGAAGAAGGGAAGGAAGAAGGAAGGTCAGTTGGTTTAATTCTACAGATGTTCTATGGACACAAACTGCAAAAGTGTCTGTGGTTAGAACAGATGATGTAACTTGTATTCTTGGATTAATCTTTTTTAGGATTGATAAGGTCTATTCTCGAAATTTCTTCAGCTCATAGCCTGCTTTTTTAAAATTGCTTTAAGTAGGTCTGTTGGTCTGTCATGGCATGCTGAGTCAATGTTTAGTCAATGTTAGTCATTGTTGGCAAACTAGGAGTTAGTTATATGTCTTTCCAAACATAGTGGCCTGCATAGGCACAGATATCCTGTGGAAGGTGCCTGACAGCAACTCACAATGGAAAAGTAGAAATCCATACCACAGAGTCCAGGAGTTGGGCAAATTTCTTTGCCCGTTCCTTGAAAATCTGGACCAGAATCTATTGAAATTTCCAGTTACAAATATCTTCGATACTCTCAAGTTCAGTGGTACTTCTCCTTCATGTGTTCAAGAACCTGACTGTTTTGCCTAATATATGATCATATTGTAGTGTTACATTAGATTTAACAATACCTGGTTGTGATTTGAGTATTGTGTCTTCATAGGGGTGGGGATGAAATCCATGGTTGAAAAGTGGCTTCTATTATAAACCACAACTAATCTTTTATACTGGGAATCTCGCTGTAAGAATTGGGTCTGGCAGAATTTAATCCAGAGTAAGCCATGATTAGACTGACAATCTCATTTGATTTCTTTACACTGACTCAGGAAAGTACATCTATATTGTTGGTGCTGCAAGCACGTTGCCACAAAATGTTTCATAAACTATGGTTTGGACTTAGAAAAGTGACACCAAAACAGCCAGAGCCAAAAAATGCTGAAACTCAGAAGGAAGCCCAGCAATCAATGGAACGGGTTAGTGTATCGCTGTTTATTTTTCTATTGCTTTCTATCATCGTTTCTAGAAATCTAGCACACTGTTGTTATGTTTATTTTCTTCATAGGAATCTAAAATAACTGAAAATGATTCCAGGAAGACTGAAGAAAAAGTTACAGAAGTCAAAACAGCTCCAACAAACACTGAGCAAGGTCAGGACTGAGCGATATCTACTTTGTATGATTTAAAGGATATAATCATCAATACCATCAATATGTTTAGCAACAATATACAGTAAGAATGCAAAATATTTCCTTTATAAAGATGTGCAGAGAAATATCACTTTTGATGTAATTCACTAAGTTCTATATATAGATTTATGAGATAGAAAAATGCATAGGCTATTTAAAGATTTGAAGAGAGACACAGCACAGAAAAAGCCCATTTAGCCCACTGAATGCACACCAATTGTCAACCACCCCTTTACACTAATTGGATGTTAATCCCATTTTTTTATTCTCCCCATATTCTCATCAACTACCCCCAGACTGTACCACTCACCAACACAGTAGAAGCATTTTACAGTAGCCAATTGACCTGCCAACTGGCATGTTTTTGTCCCTGTTGATTTAATACAAGCAAGCAAAAAATATTAAAGAAGTACTTGTTGAGCATAAAATGATCCTCAGAGAAAAATTAACAGAATAATTAATCTGTTTAAAAACTAGCATCTTCATTCCAAACTAAACCATGAATACTTGCTCCTTTCTAACCCTATCATAGCACAGATGTTAGTTAAGTATATAAATGAGACCTGTTTCTGAAACTATACACCACTATACAAGGCATTTTTTGACTTCACAGAAGCCTTTGCCTACATTGTTCAATTAGGACTGTCCAATGACTAAACTGGCTACCTGCAGAAATTTGTCTTTATTTTGCATTTATTAACTGATGGCATCCAAGCCTTAATATTAACCAAGGAGTCCATAACGGACTCAAGCTCAGTGCAGGGTATCATTGTGCAAGGCTGTATCATTGTCCCAACAGTTTCCTCAATATTTCTGCTACAATGTTGCAGGTCAATTTCAAAAAGCTTCCTCCTGGGGTGGAGCTAATCTAAAGGACAAATGAGACCTGTTCAACCTAATTCATTTCCACTCCTCAACCTGTTTCAGTCCAACCTTGGCCAACAAGCTGCATTACACAATGAGATTTGTGTAATACATAAATTTGGAGGCTGAGCTCCAAGTCATCAAATTTATCTGAAGCTATTAAACTGAACATTAAAAATGATTTGTATGTAAATGAAATGTGTGCATGGAAAGAGCAAATTACAGTTTATCACTCTTGATGAACAAAAGACACAAAAGTGAATGGTATAAGTAACCATCCATAGACAATGAAAGGTTAGAATAAATATTGAGATAATTGATCTAGTTGTAGGTAAATCCTCCACCATAGAATCATAAAATAGTACAGTACAGATGGAGACCAAAGAGTCCCAGACAACTCCTAAGGAATAATTGAGTTAGACGTTCTCCATGATCTATTCCTGGACCCTGGAAATATCTTCTCCTTCAAGTATTTCAACAATTCCCTTTTGAAGGTTACTGCTGAATTTGTTTTTATAACAATATCAAGCAGTCCTTTCCAAATCCCAGCCACATGCTGCGGGATTCTTGTTTTTTTTATTAACAACTATAAATTGTGCCTTCTGATTGTTGACCCTTTAAGATTTTAAACACCTCTGTCAAATCCCTTCCTGGTCTTCTCTGCTGTAGGGAAAACAGCCCAACTTTTCCAGTCTATCTACCTAACAGTAATCTCTCATTCTTGGAAGCACTCTAATATATATTTTCCCTGCTCCAACGCATTCAATTTCTTCTTATAGTGTGCACAATACCCTCAATAGAACTAAACCAAAGATTTCTCTAGGTTTTGCCCATGCTCTGGTTTCAACCTCAATTATAAAACCCACATTCCCATCAACATTTTTGTTAACCTTTCCTCCAAAGATTTGTCCACAAACACCCAGACCTTCATCTTCAAGCAGCCCTTTTAAAATTTTACTGTTAAACTTGCATTGTCTCATTACATTGTGCCTACTAAAATATAGCAGCTCCTGCTTTTCTGTGTTGAATTTCTGTTTTATTTTTCCTTCGCTGTAATTTTGGCAAGGACCTCTTCTCTGGTAAACAACAATGTTTGAAGACCAGTATGTTCACCAAATTAATTGTCCTTGGAATAACTGAAAGGCTGCCTTAACAGAACCCAAGAGAGCAGTAATGCTACTCCAAGTTAGATTAAAATAAGTTCAGGTGAAGAGCTCATTGTAGATAACAATGTACATTGCACAGTAAGGAGATGAAGCACCTTACTTAGCTGACAAATTTTCTACCTTATCCAAAGTGGAAAAAAATTTCTGTTTATTTGCTAACTAGGAATATGAAGAAAATTTCATTTTTATAAAAGATGCAAGTTTTTAACTTAATTATAAGTTAGCCATAAAATCATTAATTATAGAAAAAGATTTTTTAAATTTATTGTTAATATTTCGTCTTCCACTCCTCCAGCCCTTGTCAGCATTTCCAGCTTCAATATGGGGAGTGTAATGATGCTCTACCTCTACTTTGATTTCATTTCAAAGGAGACCTAAAATTTTAGGGTCAGTGCTAAGATGACTATGAGCGCATTTAGACACTTAAATTTATACAGAGGTTTTGATTGTGAGCTTCTTTTTCTACCACATTGCCCCTAATAACAATAATAACCATGTCATTTTATAGCCTAGACAACAAGGGGAAAAGAATAATGATGCACAGAAGATGCAAAAGATTAAATGAATTAAGGCCTTATATTGCAGAGGCTTTTTCATAAGAGAGATAGGTGGGTGCACTGGTTTTGGAAGAGAACATTAAAGAAAGGACACAGTCACTGAAGGATCATACACATGTAGTGGAATGGCAGGTGTATTTCAAAAGAACAAAGATATACACTTGGAGGTATCCATCATGCAGGACGAGGGATACAGCTGGAGAAATTTCCATCTGTGGGAAGGTCTGTACTACTATTTATTAAATTGTTAGCCTAAGAATTCAATTGCACCTGGAAATAACAACAAGGAGATTTTGTTTTCAAAAGCCCTGAAAGTATTCATTTATGTTAAGACTTCAGTCTTTAAACAGCTATGATTTATTATGTTTACATTACTGCACAACTTCAAATGGAAAGGATTACTTATCACTGTCCATAGCCGATCAATTTTTTTTTACTTCAATTTTCTACCTACAGTCTTTCGCCAATTTTAGGAGAGATGGGTATGTCTAGGCTTGCAACTAACGAACCAGATTTCAAAGCTGTTAAGCAAACTGAGAGCTCACCCTACTAAGTGCAGAAAATAACTTACAGCCAACAGGCATCCAGCTCCACCAACACCAACTATTTATGTCTGCCTCTAAGGCGCAATGGAGCTTAGAGGCAGACATAACTGAGGTGGAGCCATATGTTACCAGAAGACATAAATGTTATCTACAGAAAGGATTAAATGCCATGCACATCAGTCAGCAGCTGCATTTCATCAGTTTTTTGTATTTCTGTCCATCATCACAGTGGCCTCTTGGATTATTCCTTTACATGTTAACATTTATGCACATTTTTCCAAAACTCTAGGAAGACCCATAGCCAGTGTGAACATTTTGCAGTAAATAAAGGTACATTTGATCCCAAATGCATATGTGTTTATGAGAAATTGTTAGAACTGCATTGATTTTATGAATTTGAGGAATGTGGATATTGCATTTTTGTCCATCCTAAATGGCCATATTCTACCAAAAACATTCTCTATCATAACTCCTCAAAAAAAATTCCTTTGGCAGTTCTTGAAGATGCATTATGGTGCTCTAAAACAATTAATGTATTTATAAAGTGCTGATATGCTAAGTGTTTACTGTAATTGCAGAATTTCTGACCATAGTTGAAAATATGAAATTATACATTGAATCAAAACAAGACAGTTATAAAGAAATAATTATGTTCTAATATAACTATGATTCTCAAATATGTGGGTACATTTGCTTTACTACAAAAACTAATGTGTTTTACAACAGCAACTTCCCAGCCTTCTCTTCGGAAAAGTACAACAAAACCAACACCTTCCACTGAAGAATCAAAGTCCCAGGAAGGAAGTGAGGCTATCCCTGAACTGTTATTTCAGGAGCATGAATCAAGTATATGCATCGTGCAAGAACCAATGGAAGAAGAAAATGAATTTAAGTAAGTACCATTCAGCTAACATAAACTATCTCTTTGATATGTGTTGACATTTGGGCTGCTATTAGAATTCTTCCTGTTCTTCAATTTTTATAAAGCACATAATTAAGATAAAATATTACTTTGATATTCCTCACCTTGATCACAAAAATAAAAATAATTTTGATGTATTTGTGCAAAGAACAACTTAATTCTCCTTTATGACTAATTAAGCAGAAGTAAGATTCTACCAGAAAAGAAATAAATAACATTTTGACGGTTTAAATATTCCAGGTTTTTCATCATCTGCAGTTAACACTTAAAGTTTATCCTCGTCCTTGGGCATAAAATTTAAAGATTATCTGATTTGAAAAATCCAGCAGAATTTGAACTTAAATATGGATTCTGATTTCCAGTTTGGGGTTTTCTTTGCAATGTGATAGATCTCATTGATTGCTTTACATATTGTCCATTACAATATCTGTCATTGTACTTCCATGTTGCAGATTGAGTAGCAGATAAAGATGCAAATTATCCTAATTAGAGTAATTCAGAATAGTTTGAGTAGATCTTTGCTGATAATTCACACTCAAAAATTCCTATGGATCATATCTCATTCCTTTTACAGTGAAGAATGAAGTTAACATACTAGACAGTGTGAAATCAAAGATAGGATTTTGTTTTGGCCTGTTGTACTGTGCTATTAATGTAAATTAACTTCCTAGTATAAGGTTTAAAATTTTGGTGAGTACTGATTGTAATCTTAGTGCCATCTATCGAGTTTGTGCTGTCACCTGGATAAGCAAGTTATTATTTTGCTTGGAAGAATTTAGTAGTGGAATACAAATATACTTCCTAGTATTAAGGTCTATGCAAGTAACATTTGGTGAGGTTCTTCTTCCAGCAGGGCATCATGTACCTGGGAACAGTTTTTGAGGAGTCTGGTATTCTGGCTAATATAATTTTGTGAATGTGATTATTGTTAGGCTATTGCTTGTCTAGGCTGTTGAACTGGATCTGCCAATGTTGGAGTGGAAATCTGCAGGACCATTTGAGCTCAGATTCCTGATTCCTGCCCTGTTACCATATCTGGCCTTTCTTTATAGATGCATTTGATTTCTCATATTATTACATTTTGTTGATTAGTACAGGTTACATAGATAAAGTGAAGACACAAGAAACTGCGGATGGTGGAGTCTGGAGCAAAGACAAACTGGAGGAACTCTGTGCATCAAGCAGCATCTATGGAGGCAAAGGGATGGTTGAAGTTTCAGGTCAAGACCCTGCATCAGAACTGTGCAGGGTCTCAACCTAACTTGTCAACCATCCCTTTGCCTCCACAGATGCTGCATGATTCACCGAGTTTCTCCAGCAGTGTATTTTTTATACACATGCAAAGTGGTAGGCTTGCCTCCTTAAGGACTATAGTTTGTCTTCTGTGACAGTTTGAAGATGATTTTTCCTGATACTCAGGCATAACTTTACTGAATTCAACTACACAAATTGTCATTGGTGAGATTTTCATTTGTAAACTCTGGGCTGATAGTCCAATACATAATCGATTGGCTTCTCTGGAGTTCCATCCTTTTGCACTCTTCATAGTTTAACAGAACTTCTACCAACTGAAAGTTGGTGTAAATTACCCTGAGGTGCCAGGAATTATTGCAACCAAAAATTCATCCAGGAAGAGATCATCTGTCAACTATTCCTGATCAGCTTCCAAAGAAGATGAAAATTCCTCTTTTTTTTTTGCTGGGCCCATCTGCTTCATCAAAGAGGCATAATGTCACTCTGATACTTTACGTTGTTTATCAGGATAAGCTCTGCTGCCAGCCCTGCAAATCTATAAATTGAGAAAGAGCCAAGACCTTTCTCTTTGGTGAAGTTGGAGTCAGTTCTACCACTTTTCAGAAGATTAAGTGAAGGTTTGATAGATGTGTTCAAAATCACATACTGTTTTGATAAAGTAGATTAGGATATTTTGTGACCACTGCTTGGTCATTACAGTCTTCATTTTGTTAAAGTTCACACATTCACCTCTTGTCTGTCAATCATTTTTATTCAGCCATGACCTAGGTCCTTGCTAAAAGACAGGCTATCTGCATCCTGGTGTATTGTATTTACATTTCTTATGAGTGCTTTCAATCATGCAGTCTTGACCCAGTCTAGTTTTGAAGATCCCTCCAGCTAGTATAACTCCTTCCTCACCCTTCAGTCTTAAATCTCTAGCTGCTTATCTGCTTATCCCTCTCACCATCCATCATTCATTGCAGAGTCTTCAGTTAGTCTCTCACTGGAACTCTATCCCAATCATATTCGTCTTTTTTGCTTCCTCTGCTCCCTCAAATCCTTTTTTATGGCCATGCATTTAATTTCTTTCTAAGGTTATTTATTCATTTCTGAAGCACATGGGACATTTTTAGCATAAAAACAACTGTTGAGCTCTTTCTCAGGTCAGACCTTCTGTATGAGGAGAAGAGTGTAGAGAAGTTGTTTGTCAGAAATTACAAACCTGGAAGACCTTATTCTCCATTTTTAATTCAAATCAGCAAAAGGGTCACAGGACATGGTCAGGGGGCTATGATTTCCCAGTTATAGCGCAACACTCTGTTCATCCCTATAAAAGCCAAATTGGACAATCAGCTCTGAAAAACACAAATTGTAATAGAGTGTGAAATTTTCTGAGTCCCTGTGCCACACAATGGGTTTATCATGTAATGGTCATTTTCAGTAGACTGTCCTCAATTATTTGTGCAATTATTTCAATGAATAGAAGATTATGTATATTTCATGTTAAGAGAAGTCAGCAGCTATTAACCCTAACTCTAATGCATATAGACTGGAATATTTATGTTAGTACTTTATTCAGTGATGCATGGCCTTTGATTCTTATTAAGTCAATATTTTATTTTTTGCAAATCAAATATATTTGTTAGATTTAACTCTCCAGGTTCAGCTAAGATCTGCCTCAGGCCTTTTATTCCTCCCATTCATGTCAGAGCCCTCAATTAGCCTCTGTCTGGAATTCCCTCTCATTCATGTTGCTTTTCATATCTCTCCCTCTCTCATTCTCTCCCTCGCTTTCTCTTATCTCCATTTCCCCCTTTTTAAAAACCTCTCGAACCCATCATTTTGGTTATGTTTTTAATTTATTTCTAAGGTTCAGTATTAGCACTTGTTGACTTTCTGAAGCATATTGAATTACAACAAATGTTCTGCAAAAAAAAGTATAATTTTCATGTCATGTTCTTTAGCCAATCACCATAAATCTGAACCTTTTGCTTACCAATCCTTCTGCCAGTGAAAATACTTTTGTCTAATCTCCTTTATCAAAGCTAATCATGATTTTGAAGACTCCTGTCAAATATCTTCCTAATGTTTTCTACAATAAGGTGAGCAATCACAGCTTCTTCACTCTATCCACCAAACTGTAGTCTGTCACATACGATACAGCACCTTGTTGACTCCACTTATCACCTTGCAGCCACTGTCGCTATCTTCACCCTTTTCTGCCCCACCTGGTTCCATCTGCCCATCAACCCCTCCCCATCTGGATCCACCTATCACTTGCCAGCTCCTGCTTGATCTGTCCCCATCACCTCTTTATAATGGCTTTCTCCCCCTTACACGCTCAATCCTGATGCAGGGTTTCCATCTGAAATGTTGACTATCCTTTTGCCTCCACAGATGCTGGTTAACCTGCTGAGTTCCTCCAGTAGTTTGTTTTTTGTTCTGAATTCTAGCATCTGCATTCTCTTGTGTCTCTGCTATATTTGTTTTTTGCCCTCCATATACCCGAGAACCTTACTGAAGAGTGGGGACCAAACTTGAACATAATACTGCAGCTGAGGGCAAACACATATTTTATAAAGATTTACCATAATGCCCTTTCTTTTCACGTTGCTGCTTTTATTAATAAAACAAGGGATCAAATTTGACCTTTAGCAGTCTTCTCAACTAATCCTGCTACATTGAAAAATTTGTGAACATGCATCTGAGGTGTTGGCACCTCTTTAAAAATATTACTATGTAGATTACATCATATCCTGTCATTATTCTGACCAAAATATGTCATTTTTCATTTCTCTGCATTTAGCTTAATTTACAGTGTTCAAAGTTGCATGCATCTGCAATTTTGGAATTATGTGCTCCATGGCCAACTCCAGGTCATTAATGCATATCAAAAAGAGCAGTGATCCTAAAACTGATCCTGGGGAAAACCATGTTATCTCCAGTCAGGTTATAAAGTTTAAATGGCCAATCCAATTGCTGGGAAATGGTTGGTTGTCCATTCCCTGTTCACCTCCCAGAAACAAGTTCAATTCAGAGTAGAAACACTTTTTAGTTTTTAATTGATTTCATCTTCCATCACACCTATCTCAACCCACTTATTTTGAGGATCAAAAAATTGTCCCCTCTCCATCTTTAGTTCATTTTCCACTTTAAATCTGGCATAATGGAATTTGTGCCTTCACATAACACTATTTGTCTGTCAAGGACCCAAGGGCTTACTGTTTGAGCAAGAATAACATTTGGATTGCTTAAAATCAGAGCTTAATTTAAAAGTTGGCTAACTTCAACAGAAGTCAGTTTGCATATAACACCTTGGGGTACTTATGTTAAAATTATCAAAATCCAATTTGCATGGCTGACATACATTTTTTTTAAATAACTCAATTATTATTTTTAAAAACTCTTTAAAAGTCCATTATATATCCCCACATTTTTGCTGTACAGATATTAAATTGAGGAGATGCTGAATTTCTGTGGTTGCTTTTTCATTGGTTAATAACCACTTGAAAATGAACCAATTCAAATGTATTGAAAACATTGCATTTGTTGAGGGGAATTGTACTTAAATTAAAATATCAATGCATAATTAGAAACTTTAAACTAAAGCAAAATAATCCAAACACTTACCTTTTTCATCAGGGTTAGCCAGCCTATTTGGTGAACCTTGTAACATTTTGTTATAAAAGTTTCATAAGCATTATATGACATCCCTCCCTTTGATAATATAATGCAGGTTTTGGCTACTTTTATTGAGATAAAATCACAATTAAAACATAGGGCAATGGAAAACTAGTTCCCATAATTTGTTTCAGTAAAATAATGTAATATATTATATTTTAAAACATAGCTATTTCTTACAAGAACTGCCACCTTCCCTGCTTTGCAAACCTTGTTTCAAAATAAATTGTTGACACACTTTTGGAACCAGAATTAAAACATTTGAGAATTTATAAAATTCCCACATTCAGTTTAACATACACTTCACCCCTCCAGTAATCATATGCACATAACTACAAAGCTAATAATTAAACTAATGAATAGCCTGCTCGTTGAGTTTTCAAAATAGCTTGCTGAATAACTGATGAATTATTACAAAAGTTAGTTCAATGTTTAAGACATAAACTCCATAAATATTGGTATTTTGCAGCAATTCACTCAGTAGTGAATGTGAGCAACAACCAACCGTCTTTACCAGTGATTTTGCCGATGCACAGCTCCAGAGTTTGGTGATACGTATGCGGGAAAGGGCATCTTTGTACAAAGAAAAATTGTTTGATCAGGATGGCTCTTCCTCAGACGAAACTCTACCAGCCAGTAAGTTCTATTATTAGAGGCAACGATCCAGTTCCTAATGGATTTCATAGCATGCAAACATTAATCTACTATGACAGTTAATCATGTAAACCTATTAGCAATGTGTCCAGAGATAGTGTTTTGTATTGAAATATTTCAGTGTTCAGAGATCATAATATTGTTGTCTTCTGTTTTGGGTTTATTTCATCATACCACTTTTGATTACAAGTGTTCTAATATATGGAAGGTGTCATTGACAGTGCTATCAAGCAGAGGGGAGACCTCAACTGGATGATGCACATGGATTGATGCCACCCATTCATGTGCCAGCCAATCCTGTGCACAGTAGTGCAGGAATCAAACTACATTACACATTTGGAAGTACCACAATTGATTTTACATACTTGCAAGTGCATTGACAGAAGTTACATGTCTTAATTTCTAAACTACCTTACAAAAAATAATACCTGCAGTACATCTTGGGAGTAAGTGGTATATATCTACCTGTTAATTGAATAATAGGAGATTTATCAAAAAATGTAATGATCCTAGCCCAGCAATATAACTAAGGATAGAGCAACATGAGATGGAAACTTGAGTGAAAATTTCCTCCAAGAATAAAGAGAGGTTAATTTATTATGAGAAAAATAATTGCAAAACAATAGCCACAATGTTTAATCTATTGATAAGTCAATAGTAATGCATTCTGACATTTTCATGCGTGATACTTCAATATTAATCTTTATTGAAGTGCTTCCAAAAAAAACTGCCCTTGCCAACAAGACTCTTTAATTGCATCAGTGAAAGGAACATAAGCCCTTTTTGGGAGTAGATGGAACCTATAATGTTTATAGTTTGGAATGAAGATCACGAACCTGAATCCTTTCTTTATAGAAGCTGCAAGAAATGTTGAGTAATTCTAGAATTTTTATTTTGGATCCACAGTATTATGCTATCATGCTGAAAGAAGGCAATTTTTCATTTTGTCTGTAGCCATGCATTCTTTTTCCTTAGTTGAAAGATAGTTTTAAGTAACCTGTTAAGAACATCTGGCATATGATAAGCACCATGAGATGCTCTGACCCTCCTGATACTTAATGCTCATCACAATAAGAATGCCGAACATTTATTTATAATTAATTGGTTTCTTGCATATGGTCACCAGGGATTAATTTAAGGATTGAATTTCTTTAAAATGTCAACTGTGTCCTACTGAAGATCCACTAATAGCTGATTATTTTTAATTATACTGATAAAGAATGTGAAATTACATTTTTTTATCTAAGTAAGGGGCTTTGAAAACTAACAACAAATGTTGAAGTTAACTGGAGTTCAAAACATTTCATAACTAGAAAGTTGAAGAAAACAACTTTTGAGATTGCTATCTGTATTTCCTTTATTGCTTAGCACCTGTCAAAAAACCACCTCCACCAAAGGAAGACAAAGATAAAAAGGAGGAAGAGAAACCAGAAGAGGAAAAAGATGAGGCCAAAGTGGAGGAGGAAATTTGCTGTGACATGATTGGCTGTAAATTCAAGAGGCCTCCAATCAAAAAGTTTCTACAGCAGTTAAGAATACCTAAAAGTATTGATACATATTCAGGTAACTTGTTGTTAATCCAAGACAGTTTTGAACTGCAGATTGAGTGATAAATCAAATTTTGAATCAGTTGCCCCAGTTAATCTGATTCATGAAAAAATTGAAAGTTGTCCAAATTTATAGTTTCGCCTACTTGCAAACATTTGGTTGCTGTAGTCTGGTAGGGGCATTGATCACTCGTAATCTGGTGTAGACCCTGGATTTTTATGGCCTATAATTTGATGTGGAAGACAGAAAAAGATATATTTCAGGTGGGCTAATAATACAGCAATCATATTTTTTCCATATGTAGGTCATATTGTAAAGCTATTTGGGTATGAAATGTTCAAGTGCTCTGTGAACCATGTGACATTCTAGCACTGCAAATATGGAGGCTAGAGTACCTTATAAATGAGGAACAGTTGGGTCTTGTGAAATAATTTTAACATCCAAGAAGTTCAAAAATGGCAGATGTATAAAAGAGGCATTAGTGGTTAGGATTACAACAAGGGGAAATGCATTTTATGAAATTTGCACTTATTTTAGGAGTTTGAAAAGTGAGATGGGAAGTTATTTACATTGTGAACATGGTGAATGGGTCTTTCTCCGTCCGTGACTTTTTGATATTATCTCTGAATGTTTCCTAAATAATAAGATCAAAAAGCTTAGCCATTTTGGATTTAGATTTAATGTGGGTTATGTTTCTTCACTTTCAAAGTTTTTCTGTGCTTTTGTGTGAGAGAGAAGCTCTGAAATTCCAATTTAACTATTAGCTATGGTGAAGACTCACCAGTAGCCGATTCCATATTGAATATCCTTGCAAATTTTATCCCCAGTACACAGGCACCCCTTGGTCCTCCAGTTGTGTCCCCAGAAACAGGAGCGCAAGTAGAATCTGTGCTAAAAGAGGTCATTAGCATTATGCATGAAAATGATAACAAGCTTAAACCATAGTAAAATCTATGGGCTGGGAGTTTTGTGCAGCCAAAGAGAGGGGGGAAATAGCATTTCTATCGCAACAACAGGAGGTGATATGAGAGACTATAGGAACCAGACTGCATTTCAACATGTCGAGGAGGTTCAGCAAGACCAAGTTTCTAGCAACAAACAATCTGCTGGAAGAACTCAGCAGGTCAAGCAGCATCAGTGGGCAGAAAGCAATTATGAACCTTTTGGGTCAAAACCCTGCATCAAGACTAAGGGCGGAGAGGAGAGATAGTAAAAAGAGGAGAGGGGGAGTGGTGAGGCAAGGGCCAGTGAGTGATAGGTGGACTGAGGAGGGGTGAAGGATGACGAGCAGATGGAGCCAAGTAAGGGAGGGGTGGGGTGCAGTTGGGAGACAGAGGCAGATGGATGATAGGTGGATTGGTGGAGACAGACAAAATTTTTAAAAAAAAGCAAATGGAGCTAGGTGGGAGGAGGGGAGGGTGAAGTTGGAGACAGCTGCTTGAGGTTGATAAACAGGAACACAGTTACCAGTGCTGAAATCTGATAAGTAAGGTAGGTGATAATGGGAACCATTAGGGGAGAGGTGAAGAGCAGATGGAACCAGAGGGGGATGGGAGGGTGGGTGAGGAGGTGGCAGGAGGAATCTGGTGGGCAAAATGTGTGGGTAGAAGGTGGATGGAACCAGGAGGGAGATGGGAACAAAAATGAGTGATGAGGCTAGAGGAGGGTATGGGAAAGGGGAATGGGTGATGGGGTTGGAGGAGGGTATGGACAAAAATGGGAGGACTGGAAGAGGATCATAAGGTGGGAGGGGGTATGTTAGGAAACACACTGGAGGTGAGGGTTTCCTGAAACTGGAAAATTCAGTGTTCTTACTGTTGTAGACTACCCTGGCAGAATGTGAGGCGTTGTTCCTCCAGTTTGTGTTGGGCCTCACCCTGGCAGACGGACAAGCTGGTGTGGGAATGGAAAGGGGAATTGAAATATGATGCAGTTGGGAGCTCTGGATGGCCATTACAGACAGGGATTCTGCAAGTCTGTTTCCTAGTCTGTACTTGGTCTCGCCAATGTAGAGGAGGCCATGTCGGGAGCACTGAATGCAGTAGATGAGGTTGGAGGAAGTGCATGTGATTCTTTGCCTCACGTGGAAGAGCTGATTAAGTCCCGGAATGGTGGTAAGGGAGGAAGTGTAAGAACAGATGTTGCACCTCCTGCAGTTGCAGGGGGAAGTACCAGGGGTCAGGGAGGGGTAGGTGGGGAGGGATGAGCAGACCAGGGAGTAATGGTGGGTTTCTGGCAGGTGGTGCGCAGTGAGTAGGAATGCCTTTGTTAAAGCACAGCGGATGTTGTATCTACTGGCATTCAGATTCCAGGAGCATGGGTACTACAATAGACCAGTGCGCTGTGGAGAAGCAGGTTATCAATGTACTTAAGGAGGTGAGTTAAAGACTTGCTTGCATGTCCAATTATCAAACTACAGATTTCTACCCAAAAACTGCTCTGTTCAGAAATACAGGTATCTAAGTAACTCATTAACTGCTTGACAAATTTTAAACTAAATATCAGCTGTTTCTGCTGGGTGAGATTACTGAATAAACAATGCAGCAATATAGTAAGAGCAAATCGGATGCACTTGGCAGTTTGATGTATAGATGTTACCCACAAACTAGATTATTTATCTCCACAGGACGTGATTATGGTTGTGTATTGTCATGTACTCTGTGCCACAGGCACCACCTGCAGGCTGCATTGTAAATAGCAATGAAAATCAAAGTGTGTCAATACGCTGGGCTGAACTTTAACATCACAATGTAAGGTGTGGCATGGATGGGTTGGTGGGATGTGGGAAACCCAGAAACTTTTGCGGCACGTTTTTCAGTTTATTTTTATCCCAGAGGCTCTATTAACATTTTATTTCCATATTCCCACAGCCAACATGCACAACTCAATTCAGCTTAAAGGTATATTGCAAGCATTTTATTTAATGGATTCTTCAATTGGCTGCACAGCAACCCATGTGGATAAAACCAAGGTTGTCCCTAGGTTCAGTGACTCCTTGCTTGAAGTCATATTTGGGGGCTATTTAAGACAAGAAGAATGTATTATTCCTCCTGCTGGAAAGAAGCCAGCCAGAAAGACCAAGAAGGCATGGGGACAGGAGTTTACCAAAGTGGCAAGGCTTTACCATGGTAGCAGGAGAGTGCTCCCCACTCCCACCTCTACAGAGCTAAACACCCCCTACCCCATAATCCAGGGTTCAAATCCAGAAACATCTTATTTGAAAAAAACAAATGGAAAAAGCTGGAATTACTCATCACATTAGGCAACATATGTGGAAAGAGAAACAGAGCTGACATTTCAGGTGAGTGACTTTTCATCAGAACTAGGAAATTAGGAATCAAATATGTTGTAGCCACAGAGTATGTGGAGGGATGGAGAGAACAGATATTTTTCTCTCTCTGCTCTGTTCCCATTCAGCTCCTTCTATTTACACTTCCTCCACACAGATAAATTGCAATTAACAAGCCTTCACCACATCAACTTGAGTAATTCAGTCTCTATAGGTCTCTGCCTTATTATAGACATTCGCTATGTTCTCTCCACTCTTTTCCATTCTCCACAACTTAAATCATATTTGATTTCTAACTTTTCATAATTCTAATGAAAAGTCATCAAACTGGAGTATTAATTCTGTTTCTTTTTCCACAAATGCTGCTTGGCTTGCTGAGTATTTCCAGCATTTTCCATCTCAAGCATGACTGGCATCATGTCCATGGAAAGACTGCAAAATTTAATTGAGTATCAAACACTGTGATCACATAAGCCCTCAAGATTCTCGTGTTCAAATGTTTCAAAGAGGCTTATCATCCATTTGTACATGTTCTATGGAAGGCAAGACCTCCTACAATGTGCACCTCTCCATAATCCATTTCCTCCTATGCAGTTGGGTAACACAGTGGTGCTGCTAATAGAGCTGTAGTCTCATAGCTCCAGTGACAGTTCAATCCTGACCTCTGGTACTATCTGTGTGGAGTTAGCTCATCTCTCTATAACTGTGTGGAGTTTCTTCTGGGTGCTCTGGTTTCCTCCCACGTGCCAAAGATGTGCAGGTTGGTAAGTTAATCAGCCACTGTAAATTGCCCCTACTTTTCAGGTGAGTGATAGAGTGGTAAGAATGTGCAGAGAATAAAATGGGATTAGTGTAAATGGATGCTTGATGGTTGGTGCAGACTCAGTGCTCTATAATACTATCACATTCTGACTCTCTGAATGCAAGAAGCAAGTTGCTTCCCGTTTGTGAAGCTTCTGCTGATGTTTCTAAGGGCCCTCCTCCCAATTCTAAACAACGGAATTTTAAGCAGTATCCATGTTGCTGTCAAGAATTAGAATTAAAAAGTGCAGTTCATAGTTAGTACCTCACAAGAGTGGAAACTGAACTGTAAACTTAGCTCCAATTTCTACTGAACTTGCCCCAATGATTTTGAAATAACCTATTACAATGAGTTCTAAAAACAAAACCTTTTACAGAGTAATTCAGTACAGTAGCTGTGAAGATGCAATACACTGATAGATTTGTCCTTCAGTTCTTCAGCCTCTACAGTAATGCTTTTATTGACAAGTTCGTAAAAGTTCTGGAAACCTGTGTGCTCTCACTAAACCCATTTTGTTTAATATTGCTTTTAATGAGCCTTCTATGAAGTTAGCAAGTTTCTTTCCCAAAGGGCCTGTTACAGTTAACATGGAAACCAATGGGTTGGATATGACTTCCTGTCACAGTACCACTTCCAGGCCGTTTAAACTCTAAGCACTCACCAACCTGACCAGTCAAAGAAGTTAAAATCTAGACTACGGACACTGAAATTTGTAACACTTTAAATATTAAAAATATTACTACTGTTTTGAAATATTAATTCCTATCTTTTGTTCTAATTATTAAATATTGTGTTTCAGATCAGCTTTACACAGTATGGATGTGTTTTGTGGTGCTTGCCTGGAAACTGGAACTGCTGGTTATTCCCATGCGCTGGGCTTTCAAGTATCAGACACCACAGCTTCTTTCCATCTGGTTAACTGTAGATTATATCTGTGATTTCATCTATCTGCTGGATATGTTGGTGTTCCAGGTCCGACTGCAGTTTGTGAAACAGGGAGACATAATAGTAAGTTTAACTTTCAGCAGACATCTAAATAATCATTCAATTACATAAGATTACTTGAGCTATATGTGGCACAGAAACAGCACAATAGGCCCCAATCCATGCTGATGTTTATGCTCCAGTCAAGTTTACTCCCACCTTTCCTCACATAAATCTATCAAGGTAAGCTTTAGTTCCATTCCACCACATATGCACATCCTACCTTCTCTTAAATGTATCTATACTCTTCATTTCAACCAATTCCTATGGTAATGAGTTCCACGTACTCAGCTGAGTTTCTTAGTGACCAAATTATAATCATATTTTGATAGCTTCTAGTTATGCTCTTCCTCACAAGTGGAAATATTCTTTCTGTATACCCCTTTATCAAAAAGCATAATCATTTGAAGACATATATTAGGTATCCCCTCAGCACCGTTTCTTATGAGAAGAGACCAACTCTGTTTGTCTGACCCAGTCAGTTTTCATTGCACTAGTTATATTTTGATGATAAATTAATAGTGGCTCTAGATGTGCCATTGATATGTGGAACCAAACCATCCCAAAACAGCAGGTCCCATGTTTTTAACTACCCCTTGATGAATTGGTTGGTCACAATCAGGATTGTAATAGTTGTACTAAAACTTGCTTTAATGTCCCTGGAACATCAAAGGGAAAATTAAGCCAGAATTCCTGGTCCTGATTACCATACGTGTGTAGAGCAGAGCTTCCTCTTCTGGGCTTAGCTATTAGAGAACCACAGAGGTTGAAGAGCAAGGCTTACCATCAGCTTCCCCAGAACACCTAGCAAAGAAAATTAATACTGTATTTGCTAGCAATGCTGTCATACCACTAATGAATCTTTTTTATAATTTGACGTGATTGAGAGTCCATAATAGTTCCATACTTTTAAATGTGATGAGGATTTCTGCCTCTATCACAATTTCAGGCAGCAAACTCCAAACCTCTACCACCTTCTGTGTGAAAAACCTTCCCTTGGCTCCACTCTAATCCTTCTAATAATTATTTTAATACAAACACCCTGGCTTCAGACCCCTCAGCTAAGAGAAATAGGACCTTCCTAATTATTCTAGTTAGGCTACTCATATACCCCAATTAAGTCTCCCTTCAGCCTCCACTGTTCCAAAGAAAGCAACTCTAACTTATCTAATTTTTCCTCAGAGCTGAGGTTTTCCAGTGCTTGCAATTTTCTTATAAATCTCCCCTGCATTCTCCCCATCTCAGTAGTTAAGCTGTGGCCTAAGAAGAGTTGTATACATGCCGAGCATAACGTTCCTTCTCTTGCATTCTGTGCCTTGGCTAATACCATGTTACATTTGATGATTTGTGGATATAGATTCCTTCTGTTCCTGCATACGACTCAATATTCTTCAACTTATTGTTTATTCCCTTGCCTGTTGCACAACTGCCAAATGCATTCACTCACACTTCTTAGGATCAAATTCAATTTGCCATTTTTCTGCCCAGCTGACCGGACTATGTATATCTGCCTAAACTCAAATGCTTTCCTCCTTCCTTTCAACCCCGTGCCCAATGTATGTGTCATCTGCAAACTTCTTCATCATGTCCCCCTTACATTTAAGTCTAAATTATGTCCCTATAATGAAAGAAACTCCAAATACAACTTTAAGATTGCCGGAATTTTGCAATTCAACTAAACATCTAAGGAAAACATTCTTGAAGGTGTTAGCTTTAGTTGTATTATTATAGTCACTGATGTCCAAGGGAAAGGAGCCATAGCAGCTTGCACCTATCAGGGATCCCACAATGATTTGCCGCATCTGGATATCAGATCTCTGGGAGCAAGCCTTTCGCCCTCTTAGGGCACATCTTCAACATTTTCTGCCCTGGCCGGTGAACCTGGAACAACCTGAGAGAATTGTTGTTGGGCCATCCCAACCAGGAGCATGCACAAGATAGTAAGTGAGCATGGGAGGGCGGTGGAGGATGAGGTGATATTGGGGGAGCAAGTATTGGTATATCCTTCTATTTTGCTGAGACCTGTTGATAACTTAGGCATTGAGCTCTATGTAGCTGACCAATCTAAACATTGTTATAATAAAGTTCCAACTATTTGTGACCTTGTTAGGTCTTCTTTCTGTCTTTTCATCAGTCAAAAGTTAGTGGCCAAAATATTTAGTATTATTTATTTAAATAAAAACAGAATACTGCACTAGCTGGAAATATAAATAGAAAATGCTAGGAATACTCAGCTTGTCAGGTAGCATCTGTGAAGGATCAAGCAAAGTTAGTATTTCAGGTCAATGGCCTTTCATCTGAACTGAAGAATCTTCTGTTTGTATTTAGAATGAGAGGTCAACAGGCTGACAGTGTTATTTATCCTGTGTCTAGAGCTAATGAAGCCAGCCATTCACTTATTGAGACCAAATACATTAACATAAATTTAAACTATTTTTAAACAGCCTGTATTTTTCATAAAAGGCTTACATGAATAGCTCTGATTTTTATATAATTATTTCCCATTTACATGGCAGCACTTCTGAAACAATCATTCCTGCTTTATTTCCTCTGTTACAGTACATTACCCTTTTTCCTCATTATCTTTTGTATAAGTTATTTGAAAATATTGAACAAAATTCCCCTCTAGGGTCTTACAAATAGGAAATTAAGCTACTAACTATTCACTATGCTGTTAGAGAAGGAGCTATGCCATTGTTGCCATGGCAGCTTGCTTGCTAATGATTTCTGCTCATTCAAAATGTCCAATTTGTCAACTGATGTAGAGTTCTTCCAGGTTTGTTTTGTCATCTTAAAACGTGTAAAGGGAAAAGGTCTTGCATTTTACATAGTGAACATCAAGATTTTCCAAAGCACTTTAAGCCAAGTAAGTACTTTTTTATTTAAATGTTAATACAACTATAATATAGGAACTAGCATCTAGCATTTAGCAGAGTCCCACTAATAGCCATATACAATTATATGGCTATTTAACAGCCATGTGATATTGACTGGTTGTGAAATTTGGAATTAACCTACCTCAGAGAGCTGTGGATTATGTGTATTCAAGACTAAAATGTTGGAATTTTGGATTACAGGGAATCAGGTAGGAAAGTGGGATTGAGGCCAGTGTTGAAATCCGTCATGATCTTATTGAATGCTGAAGCAGGTTCAAGGAGCTGTCTGTCCTACTGCTGTTACCATTTCTTATGTTCTATGTCTCATCTAAAAGGTGGTTTTTCCAACAATGAAGGTCTTGTTCAGTACTGCAGAGAAATGTCAGCTTAAATTTTTTGTGCTCAAGTCTCTGCGGAGAGATTTGAATACACAGTTTTCTGACTCAGAGGTGACAGTGTTATTACTCAGTCTATGCTAATCCCACTAGCTCAGTATTAGGAAGCTTAGCAAAATTACATATATTATAGTCATATTTCTTCTCCAAAGCATTTTATTAATAGTGCTTTCACTTATGGCTCTCAGCTGAGTGTAAAATGATGGAGTATCTTTAATCACAGTAGAAAACATAATTGTATATTGTTCTTAATGAAAATATCATGCTGATATAAATACTAAACATCCTATGCTATTTAATGCAGTAACTAAAAATACAACCTAATTATGGCCAGTAATTTAATTTGGCTGGCACACAACTCAGTGTGGGATACTGATGTTTCATATGGACATTACCAGTGGAATTAATGTTGTACCTCAAATATTCCATATATGCTTAGAATGAGAAAAAGGTGGGAATTTATTCTCATGTAGCACCATAAGGATATCTGGAAGTGTTCTGTATCCACATAGTTATTTATGAAGTGTCGTTATTGTTGTAATGCAGGAAAATGCAGAGGTTCTACAAACAAATAGATATGACATTTAAAATGTTTTGTGGTGTTTGTTTCAGAGAAGAATGTTGGCCAGGAGACAAGGAAAACTTACTGATTTTTTTTTCAAGTACAGCTGTTTTTTATGCTGTAAAGGTAGTTTTTGTCTGAAAATGTAACTGAACCTCTAACCACAAGCATTGTTTTAATGTTGTTTTTATATGTTACATTTGCTGAGCATAGCCTCCAGGTACAGCAGAATGAAATATTGGCACCTAGGTCCCAGCGCTGGACCCATCCTTAGGGGTAGATATGGGCAATGTTACAAAAGTGGAAGTAACCTAGAGTTGGAGTGACTGTGGGGTTAGAAACTTATTTCAGAGTTTATAAGGACTCCAGGCTTATGAATAGTCTGATACAGCTTCAGCAGTAATCTTGTGGAGGCATATAATCAATGTACAAGATGCAGAGTTTCCCTGATTTTGACTTCTCCCCTTTCTTCAACAGTAGGTTTGTATTTATTGCCTTCCAACCCACAAGGCATGATTTAGAATCTAGGAAAATCTGAAAGTTCAAAACAAGTAAATTTGCTGTCTCTGCAGACACCTATTTTAAATCCTTAAGATATTAGTCAACAAGTCTAGGGTATATATTTGGCATTTAGTGTTATTAGTACTGTTTTTACTGATATTAAATTACTTTAAGCCCCTTATTCATTCTGGACTTCTTGTTTCCCACTATTTTTGATATGTATTTCAGATGATATCAAAGGACAGCATGTAAATAGGAAGTATGGGGTATCATAATATACTGTATACTGATAAATATAGTTTTTGTTAAACCTATTCTCTTATTTGCATCTACTCGAGGTTTCTTCTGCCTATCAAAACAGAGAATGGCATATCCTGAGGAATGAAATATGTTATGGTTTCCTTGGTGTTCATTTTAAGAGTTGCTTGGTGCCTAAAGGCAGTAGTAACTAGCAGAGAAATACTGTAATCATCTGATTTCACTAACTTCAGATTTTTATGTAAAGTTGTTGTACTTAATTGCAATGTGTTCTAAAACTATCGTGCTTAGGAAAACATTGCTGCAGGCTGCTGTGTTATAACAAACCATCATGCATGATAATATTAGAGGTAGCTGCATTCGGCTAAGTCTGGATGTTCCCATCTCCAGCCCCTTGCTTCCGGTGACATTATGGAACTGATGCATTCAACAAAACATAACTCTTATGGCAGCAGCACCATCTGCAATGCCAGCTTTCATTTGATTGATGAATGCAATTTTGACCCACAGCTAGCAAAATGTGCCACTTAGTGCCTTGATAAAGATAGCAACATTTATAGCACTTTTCTGCCTGTGCACAAATGTCAGTGCATTCTTCTTGTTACCTTTAATTACGTTTCAGCTAACCTTTTATTGTGTCCATAATTTGGTATGGCAACCTTTTCAATGAGCATTATGGTAATAAAGGACCCATGTCAACATTGCCATAAAAGCTATTTATATGAAGTCAGTCCTTTTATCTATTGTGATATCTGTCTCCAATAATCTCCATTTAAGAAAAAGCATAAAACCATCTTGTGGCTAGTTCCACCATTTTCCATGAAATCATAGTTTATGTTTGTATTTGCTTTTTGAGAAATCACAGTAATATTGCTCGTGCACATACTTGTTTTATTAATCAAAGCCTTTTTTGAAAATTTTAATGATAGAAATACGACACATGCTGCAGAAACTTATTAACATGTGAATTTATTCAACTGGAAAGATCCTTACTATCTTTGTACTCTCCTTAAAATCATTAAACTTCTTGATGACCTCTTTCTATGCCTGAGGGAACAGTAAACACTCATTGCACACTTTCTGCCTATGATATGACCATCTCAGTCAAATAGAGCTGTCTTTCTTTTCACAGTTGAAGCCATTAGCCCCTCTGCGGCATCAGTTCTGAATTAGAATATACAAGAAAGCTGTTAAGCCATCTCAACTCATTATTTCCACAAAGTATACCTGCCTGAAAGCCTCAGGACACAATTTAGACCATTGTGCATTTGTTAACACTGGTGAATTACAGATAACCATTAACTATGCTGATAGTATATCCCTGACGCTAACAATGGAGTCAAAGTTCTGATGTGTATATCAAAAATTTGCATGTTTCCATCCCAATAATTAAAGTAAATGGATCTGATATTGCATGGGATCATCTGTTCCACCAGTACACTAAGTAAACATGATGTAAGATTGGTTCAAGTGAAATTTATGAACTCATGGCATTAAATAAGTAGAACTGGTGGTAACAGTACAAGGAGTGAGGCAAGGTGGAAATATCAAATTAAATATTTAAATGGCAGGAATGGCTGAACTTTCCAGCTACAGAATCAGTAGAGGGGTGTTGATGAGTAGTGAATGTTATGAATGGCTGATTTGATTGGTAGGAAGCTGCTGCAGAGGTTTCATAATTGATTTTGTGGTACTTTTAAAGGCACTTTATATCTGTCCCACAATTCACTCAAAGGAAGGAAGAATTTATGGTAGAATAATCTTCCAAAGGCTGACCTGCAAAACTGGATTAAAGATGCAATGGGAGCATGGGTACAAAAATGGCCAAGAGGTAGAAAATAGAGTTGTGGTGATTGGTTGATTTTCAGACTGCAGGGAAATACATAACGATATCCAAAAGAGATGTATACAGAGTCAATAAAAAGTAAATTCTACCATTGCACAGTGGATGTAGAAACAATGTAATGTATAGAAACATTTGAAATTGACAGGACAAGTTGTGAAGGGAGTTAAAAAGATGTACAGGTTTTATAAATAGAAGCATGGAATACAAAGCAAGGAAGTCGTGCTAGACCTGTATAAAATAGTTAGGCCTATGCCATTTCTGAGAACTACAATTTAGGAAGGATATCGAGCTCTTGGAGGGTATACAATATCATTCATGAGAGTTTACTAAGTGCCAGGGATGAGAGATTTTAGTTGTTGTGTGGCTAGACAAGTTGGATTTACCTTCTAGTAAAAACACTTAAGGGATAATTTGATAGAGGGATTCAAAATGTTGCAGGTTTTTATAGAGTGAATGAGGATAAAACTGTTTCCACTGAAAGAAGAATCAGAAATCAGACAATGCAGAGCAAAGGTAATTAGTAGAGATGAGATGAGTTTTTTTTAGCAAGTTGATATAACTTGCATTACACTGGCAGACAGTAATGAATGTTGATTCAATAGTAACTTTCAAAAGGGAATCGGATAATTGCTCAAAAGTGAGAAAGTTGCAGAATTATCAGGAATGATTAAGGACGCCGGACTAATTAGAAAGCTCTTACAAAGGGCCAGCACAGGCAGAATGGGACAAATGACTTCATTTCATGTTGCAAGGTTCTAAGGTTCCAACATAAATCCATTTACAGGGGAAATGCAGAAAAAGAGAGAAGTACTGCCAGTATATTGGGAAGTTGTGTTGAGGGGAGGAGGAGCTGTCAAGAAACAGTGCACATCATCAGAAATGCAGCAGAAACAGATCTAGCCCAAAGAGCACTCCAAACAATACCTGTCTAATATGATTATATTTGAAGGCACTGCAAAGATTGAGCTTTGGTGCCTGTGGCTGCAAAGTCATGGACTGAAAGTGTAATAAGCATTTATGATGCACAGTATCAGTATACATCAATTTTTTCTCCCAATAGCGCCGTATTATTGTGCACAATGGGAATTTTAATGTTATTTTCCATTCACATTGCTAATGACAGAAGCTGGTGGGCTTTAACACATATTTACAAAGAATGGAAAGTGCAGCCAGCTGTTAGAATAGACCAGAGGATATTTTATTTTGCATCTGTTGAAACTACAATTGATCTGAGGATATTCACTTCTTATTTTAGATGACAAAGTGGAAAATTTATTTGGTTCTCCTTTAGATTTCCTTATATTCAAAAGTATTAAAGAAGAGAGCAAACTCAAAAAATATAATTCTATAATACTGATTTTCAAATTTATGTATTTTGCTGTTTTAGACTGATAAAATTGAAATGAGAAAACACTATGTAAAATCATTAAAATTCAAGGTAAGCCTTATTTAGCTATAAGCATCTAAACAATTAACAAATACACTTTTTAACTGAGTTGTTTAATATTAAAGAGTATGCTTTCTGATTTAAAACCTCTTTCCACAGCTTGATCTTGCATCAATAATCCCGTTTGATTTGTTATATTTGCTGCTTGGTTATAATCCCCTGTTTCGGCTAAATCGTGTACTTAAGGTAAATACATTATGGTTATTGGTTTAATACTGGAGCTATTTTTTTTATTGACTGTGTCAAATTTAGCTTGCATGTTGGCGTGAATCTGATCTTATTTTTTTAAAGATCTTTAGAATGTGTCTGAATTGCCAAAATTTGACAAGATCCATAAATCATACTTAGATTGCTTAAACTAAAATGGGATACATGGTATTACACCATTAGACTGTTACAGAGTCAAGTGAAATGATTCGGGAAAATATTACACACGGGAGCGATATGCTGTAACCATTTGCTTCAATTAATTATTCATGTAAAATCACAATCCTGAACCTATAAAATACAATTGGTTTCTGTTAATATGAGCTATTGAAGCTTCCTTTTTAATGCTTTCTCATGATATCAATCCTAGTGAATGAAAGTAAAATGAAATATTTTCTTTGCTGCCTCTTTCTCTGTGTAAGATTGCAGTAAACAAATTTGGATAGATTCTATCATGGCTGACTTGTGCCTGACTGACAAAAGATTTGGGAACAATTTTGCTTGTTTCTCCTCCTGCATAAAATAAGTCTTTGGAAATGCTTTGACTTGTGGACAGAACAGAGAAAAAGTAATAGGCCTGATCCAACAATAACTTGCTTCAACTAATCAAAGCTGTACTTTGAAAGCAAAAGTAAGAAATGCAACCTACCTTTTGCCCATTTTTCAGAAAATTTGCCAGCAAACTGCAGATAAACAAAATGAGTCATACTGGCAGTCAGCCATTCATAAAGCACAAATGCCAATTTTACACATGAAAATGAATACAGTGAAATATAGATATAGTCTCCACCTTTCTGCCAGCTGTGTAGCTAGCTTTCTCTATCTTCTGCTGGAACTGTGATTAGTCAGCCAATGTGCCTGCTTGAAATTAGCAACAGGCACTTTAAAAATGCAAGTCTAGGTCCAATTACACGCATAAGACCCCCATTCCTATTTTACTGAGCATTGGGGTAAAATGGATAACATAAACTCGGCCCCAAATTTTGTGGTGATTTTGTCAAAGGAGAATGGAACAGGACATTTTTCTGGACCTAGAACAAGGAGTGATCTTTAGACTCCTTGAAAGCAACTTGGAGATATCCATTCCAACGCTGTGCCCAGGAAATGGGGTTCCCTGCTTCAACATTTTGTTTATCCGGCTTGAAAGCCAGCAAGACCACTGATATTGCAAAATAGATAGGGTATCCCTGAGGCTATCAATCAGCTAACCAAATGCACACCCCCATCAGTAGCTAGCAAAATATGAACAGAAAGTATTATCAATAAAATTTAATCAGGTGCAAAATTTATGATGTTATTCCTTATTGATGACCAGTTTTGAAAACATTGATGGGAGTAGCTCCATTCATTTATAAGAAGCAAAAGTCCACAGAATTAAGTTTGGATTTGAGCTCATCCCCATGGGCTGTAACAGCACTCTTGTTGCCATGCCCATTTATTAATTTTTAATGTGAGGAGAGGAAATGAATATGACACCTCAGCTTACTTTGGTAGACATCACCTCATAGTTGCACCTATTATCCATGTTCTGCAATGTGATTATTGTCATTAGAAATGGGAGGCCATCCAGGTGAACTTTATTGGGTTAGCTGTCCATTTATCTCTAATTCATTAACTGAACAACAGAGGGAAAATTGTATCAGTTTGTTAGTCTTTGCTCCCATCACTAAGGGAATGCAGATCAAAAAGTTGGGTTTGATTTTCCAGGGCTTAAATGTCCTCAGATAGCAAGTTCAATTATATTCACTCATTTGATTTACCTTCAGATATAATTGACTAGAATTCATCTACAGTTAGTACCCCCAAACTTTAATGGAATGAACATCAAAGCAGAGTACAATGCCCTCACAGCCCTACACCAGGGAAGGATTCCAAGGCACCCATTCTTTAAAACAGGCCATTTTTCTGCACAAAATGTGTTCTTCTGATGAAGAGATTTCATTTGTTAAGATAACTCAATTTATTTTTGACAAAGGAAATAGTGACTGTTGTTATTCCTCTGTAGGTCTTATTAGTAAACTGCCTAACATTTAACTGAATATGCACTTTTTTTTCATCCTTAACCAAGATATTTTTAAAATAACAAATGTTTTACAGACTCTACTAACTACAGAACATATAAATTTAATGTAAGCTCAAAGCATAATTTTTTTCCTGGATCCAATCCATCTCCACGTCTATTCTTTGGATTGGACAAAAGATGGCAATCCATTTAAGTAAAGGCCCATCCTCCCTTGGCTGCAGATTTTGAACATTGAAAACTTCTGCCTAGTGGCATCAATTAGAAGACCACACTGAACTTTCTTCATTTATTTAAGCAGCAGTTCGCCCAGTTGTATTCTGTCCGTATATAAATTTGATAACATAATGATTTCTGTGCTTCAAAAGTATCTCATTGGATATGAAGTATTTGAGATATTCTGATGACAAAATGAGGTAATATAAGATTGCAAATTCTTTCTTTCAGTAACCAACAACAACATAAAACCTTGTCATAATTAAGCATTGAGGCTGCAATGTAAGAATTACTAACAAAGTATTTTGTTTGGGTTTTTTTTTGTTTTTTATTTTTCTCCAGTATTCAATCTTCTTTGAATTCAATAATCAACTGGAGTCCATAATGAAAAAAGCTTATCGTTACAGGTAGGTAGTCATTGAATTAAAAAATAGTCAATAGCTTCTCTGTTAAAGTAACAATAAAAAGTTATGTTTATTGAACCTGTGTTCAGGATTGCAGTTGATTTCTATTTGCAACACACAAAGTTGATTTTTTGATCAAAATATATAATTTAAATTAGTTGGTTGCTGATATCAAAAGCAGTCTCAATAATCCAATGAACAAATACTTTCAAAGCTGCTGACAGAATTGCCATACTTAGAATTAAGTAGCCAAGAGCTTATGACTAGCCCTGATCTTGGTTGGCTGTACTAAAATTGATTAGTCTCAATTAACTCATGTTGGCACTTCTCAGTTTGTTTGTTCAGTATATCCCTCACTGTATAGCACCATAATTTGTTTTTGAAAGCTCAATATTGACCCTGCGCACAGAATTTCTGTATACCATGTACTATATATTTTGATACATAGTCCAAATGACCATAGCTTAGAAACTACGGTACAGGCAACCCTCACGTTACGCCATTTCAGGTAACGGAAAAGTGCCCTTATAGGATGTACAAATCACTACCAAAAAAGTCTGGGAAACCAGAATAAAATTTCCTCATACAAAATTTATTTGAAAAATAAATAAATAAACAAACATGCTTTTCTTTTCAATTCACATTTCTTGATGCATGCACAGATGATACAGTTTTGCATTATGGAAAATCGCAACAAGGAGCGTTTTCTAGGAAGACAAGTACCCAACGCAGGGGTCGCCTGTATAGGGCAATGTTTTAGTATGCTATGTGATCAAGTTTTATCAAACACAAATCAAGTCCTTGGTAGCACACTCCCAGAAATCTATTCATGCTCCTCCATTTGTATGGCACACAAATCCATTAGACTACTATGCTTGCACAGTAATGGCAAGCAGCCTGAAACACGTTTTGTCATCATGTGCAGCATCCTTCTGCACATAATGAGAGTTAAGGCTGCTTTTCCCTCTTTACTTCCCCTTTCCCAGTCCTTGAAACCTAGAATCCCTCCGACTCACACTTGTATTCCAAAGCCCCACTCAATTTCTCCATTAGCAAAGTAAAGTTATTTGGGTGCACATAGTGCACAAGGGCTGTTATAGTGTGCAAGTGCCATGAGCCTAGTTCACAGTAGAATTTCACCTTTGAAGTGGGGGGTGGGGCATTGCCTGTGACTGTATAATTTCTGTCGCAGTGGTATTTGCCTAAGATCATGTGCTGAGATTGAGATTCAGGGATAACAATAGACTACTGTATTTTTGTTCGTACATTCAACTTTCTAGAGGAAGTGAAGACATTTCTGCAAAAAAAAACATATGGAATTTTATGTTTGCACTCACTTGTAATGATGGAAATAAAATTAGTGTTTTCAAACACCAAGTAGAGAAGCTTGTTGGTAGCTGGAATTTGACACAGCTAATTTAAATCAGCTCAGATTTTTTATGTTTTGTGGATGTAGAACACATCCTTGCATTAATGAAAACTTCACCCGTGACAGAGTTGTGGCTACTTGGTCATGGCTGAATTTCTAGCCTTAAGACCATTAAAGTGATTTGATGGATTCAGTGGTCTGGAAGGCCTGTCAGCAGCATTGTATGACTGGTGATTTCTGCACTGCCAGGTAATTGCACAGACTTTCCAGATTTTTAAATATAAATTCCCACAGGATTGAGAGTCTGATTGCGGATGGGGATAATAGTCAAATTCTGTCATTTGACTGAAATGATAGTATTGTAGCGGTTGCTACCACGAAATAAAACAAGACGCTAGTCGAAGGATTGCCAAACAAGAACTGGTTTATTTTCCCGCCTTGCGCGAGCCTTTTATGGGAAACTGTTCCCGCCCAATGCAACCGGCAATGACGTATATGCTACGTCATCAAGTCTTTCCCGCACGCGGGTTCTCCCCGTCGCTCGGGGAAGACGAAGGCCCGCCGCTATCTTGGGCCTCGTTGCTCCGACGCCGCACGACCCGACTGCCGAGCCGGTTCGCCTGCCCGGACGGTGAGTCACTACAGTATGTCAATATCCAGACACAGTGGATGTATACTATTCTTTATGTTACACAGGAAATAACAGGCTATTAAAGTGGACAAGGTGCTTTCTACAGCTGTTTATTCCAATTGTACTAAAAGCAAAGTGGAGGATCAGTGCCATCTCACAGAATCAGGGACAGATCACAAAATCCCTCCAATATCAAGCAACAGTGATCTTTCCTCGGTGGCTTCCCCCAGCAACAGATCACAGCATTTGCTGATAATATTGAGTGACAGGTCTCGATATTCAATGGGCCGCATCTGAGTTCAGCAGCAGCTCCAGAACATACAGGCCTGAGCCACCAGGCATACTTCGAATGTTACCCTCAGTTGTACACTATCTATGGCTGGCATACAAGCAACATACCCATTCATTTCAACGGGGTTACTGGCTTTCATTATATTGTTAAGTTTAGCTATGTTGTTCATTTATTTTTCTTTACTATATACTTAATATTAAATGTAGTCTTAAGTAAAGTTAATTTTTGTTATTTTAGTCCTTTTCAACAGTTTTTAACTGTATATAAATATTAGAGACATTTAAAATGGTAATAAGATGCCTTTAATGGCAGCTGTCTGTTGAAGGCCATCAAGGCGACATTGAGGTTAGGGTTCAGGTTCTGCCACCTGATGCCTGGTTGCCCCTCACGACTTTGGGTAGAGGTCCCTAGCCCAGCCCATTCCAAAAGTGCCGCAGCAAGTAAGTGCACCCATGAGATTAACCAGGGAGTCAAGTGAAAGTGGTGGGGGCTTGCTGAACATGATCTCACCCAAAATTCCCTGCTAAACCATGTGAGGTAGCTGCCATGGTGAGTACTGCAAAACAGGGTGATGTTTTTCAGAGTCCTCCCTCAATAATGAGTGAAAATATCTGTGTCCTTCAACAAAATCAAATGATAATTCCAAGTATCCAGCAGTGTGAACTCAGGAAATTTTATGCAGAGGCCTTGTAATACACTCAAGAAGGTAAAGACTAAATAATGGAGAATTAAAACAGAAAGTCAGTAACTTGATAAAGGAAATAGACTGGTGGTCTAATGTTTAGTGGGGTTAAAGTTGATGGATATGCAAGCATTTTTATTGCTTTTATGACCAGAAACACATCTTGCACTCAGGTTCTGCTGAATTTAACACAAAGATTGGATTACAGTTTTTGGAATCCATTTCCTACCTTTAGCCAGCCAGCCAGGGACTCTGTCATGCCATGACGCTGACTAGACCTACAGCAGCAGTTAACAATCTTGGAGCATGTAGGATGAATGAAGAGAAAGCACAGGAATGGCAAAGGAGGAGGGGTGGAAACCTTGAAAAATCACAGGCCTCTCTTCAGTGGGGAAACAGGTCACAAAACAAAGGTAAGTTTCTGACTCTAGGAGGGGATGTACAATGGCTTGAGCGACTGGGAAAGCGCACAGTCCTCTGGACCAAAAGTAGTATACAGTTAGCATAGCCTGGTAAATCCAGCTGACCCTTTCTAAAGCTGGAACAAATCTAAAATCCTCAGCACGCAACTCAGCTAAAATAGTTAAATAAAGGACCTGCCTTCTGAATGGATTACTCAGCAACTCTCTCCCCTCCACCCCATTTCACTTCATTCAAGATCTGCAACAGGAAGTTTCAAGATGGGTTGGATATATATTTGGAATGCTTTAAAGTTTAACTTGTTACCTGACTGTAAGATGTTTTGGGGAATTAAATTTACTTGCAGTGCAACCTACAAGCCTTCTCCATGTCTTCCTGCAAATGGCACCTTCCACATGCACATTGGTTCTGCATCTGCAGATGTGCCACAGACTGATAAAACACAGAACAATTCTGACAATTAGATGAATCATTAAATTAAATAGCAATCCTAAAAGCCAATATTACAGCTAACTTGTTGCAGAGTTCACTATTAACTAAATAGGTCATGCATTTCATTCTGTTTACAGAATTGCCCGGACAATAGGATATCTGCTTTTCCTCTTGCACATAAATGCTTGTTTATATTACTGGGCTTCAGATTTTGAAGGCATAGGCAGCAATAAATGGGTCTACAATGGCAAAGGAAACAGGTAATTATTTCTCTGTTACCATTTAAGATTGTCAGTTTCTTCAGGAGATGAACTGCACCATGAGTCAATGGCCTGATGCCCACTGTTCATCTCAAGTAGGACATTGTTCTGGGGTAGAGGGATACAGTATGGAAAAGGTATAAGGGAAGGGTTCCTAGATCATACTGTTTAAATCCGTGTACAGAATTTAGGTCATTCAAGTCAATCATTAATTAACCAATTAACAGTATGATTTGTTGTTTTTATTTCAGAATCTAAGACTAAGTGACCCTATAACGTTGTTAGTTTCTTTTCTCCTTAAGTGCTGTACTTGCTGCAAAAGATTATAGCAATCTATCTTCTCTTTAAAAGAGCACAGTACCTGCATTGTCCTGAATGAATATTGAAGTGATTTTTTAAAATAAGAAAATAATGTTAATAATAAAACATTATCTTAAGCCATTTGCATCAATTTAAACTTGATGTTGATTTTTTTTTAATTTTCCTCTCTTTCATACATTCTTTTTCTTCTTACTTCTTGATAATTTTGTAGCTATATCAACTGTTTCCTTTATGCGGAGAAATCCCTTCTGATGATTGCTGAACTTCCACCCCCCACCAATGAGTTTGAGCAAATATTTCAGATGTGCAACTATTTTTTAGGAGTTCTTATTCTTTCAGCCATTCTTGGTCAGGTACCTATGTTACTTCTATTAAACATTTAAAACTGCACTACTTTTGAAGCTGATTTTTTCAATGTTAAAGTGTACCCGATTTCTATCTATTGCTTCTTGAAGAATTATTTTTGACTATCTTAATTGAAACAAAGGGTATAGATTGCAGAAGCATGTTGATACCAAACTAGGAAAGAAATTCCATATGAAAAATACAAGATCTAATGTGGCAAGGGTAGTGGGTACAAAGTAATATAACTAATAATGTTTGTGCGTTTCTATAGAAAAAAGCATGTTAAAACATCTCAATGAGTTTTATAGTATAATTTTCTATTAATGTGCATTGATTGTTGTTATCCATACAATTACAACCACAATATACCACAAACAACAATATGATTTATAAGTTAATTTGTATTTTGTTCAGTATTTTATTTACTTGTTGTTCAGATGGTTTACTGTCCATTACTAGTTGAGGAGGTGATGATGGTGAAAGGCTTTGGCCTTGGAGATCTGAGGTGATGGTTCTCCGCAACTGTTACAGGATCTTGACCAAGTGACAATTTTGCTCTCAGGATTCCATATCGTTGGAGCCATGGATGGTCAGAAATGGACCATCTCTCTAGATCTGCATCTGCTTGGTATTTATAAAAGACAAATGTCATCTGTCTCTTTTTCAGTCCAAATTGAGAAGTTATCCAGCTCATGGTGTAGATTGGCATGGGCTGCTAACTAAATGGAATTTAACTGTAGAATCATTAATGAAGAGTTGTACTCCTGATCTTATCACATAAGGTATTAATGAAACAATTCAAAATGATTAGGGCAAGCATCCTTCCCTGAGGAACTCCTGGAGTGTTATTCTGGACATACAATGATGGGCCTTCAAAAACCATGAGCCATCAACAGCAGATTCCCCATTAATCCATTTGCCCATTGATTGGCCTCCTTGATGCTGTACTAATTCATGCTGCTTTAGTGTTGGATCAAATTTTTAATTTACTCATTTTTCGGGATCTGAGCATTACTGACAAGGCCAGAATTTATTATCCATTCCCAACTGCACTTGAGTAGGTGTGGTAAGCTGTCTCTTTGAACTCCTACAGTCTTTCTGGTGAAGGTATTCCTGCACTGCTGTTGTGTACGGAGTTCCAGGATTTCGACCCAACAATGATGAATGACTGGCAATATATTTCCAAATCAGAAAAGTGTGCACCTTGAAGGGGAACCTGCAGGTGGTGGTGTTCCCATGTTTGTGCTGCCCTTATCCTTCTTGGTGGTGGAGGTTGCTGGTCTGGGATGTACTATTCAAGTTGCCTGGGCAAGCAACTACAGTACATTTGGAAAATGATACACTATGTGCACTGTAGCCCCTGTCCACTGGTGATGGAGGGAATGAAAATATAGAATGGTTCCTGAATTGTCCTGGATGGTTTTGAGAGTTGTTAGAATTGCAACCATCCAGGCAAGTGGAAGGTATTCCATCACACTCCTAATTTGTGCCTTTAGTTGATGGAAAGACTTTGGGGTGCCAGGAGTGAGTCACTTTCCACAGGATACCCAGCCTCTCACCCGCTCACAGTACTTACTTGACTAGTCCATGTTTCTAGTCAATGGTGATTCCCTAAAATTTTGATGAGGGGGGACACGATGATGCTAGTGCCATCGTTGGTGGGTGATTAGATTCTCTCTTTTTGGAAATGGTCTTTGCTTGGCACTTTTGTGGTATAAATAGTATTTGCTTTTCATCAGCCCAGGCCTAAATGTTGTCTAGGTCTTGCTACATTCAGTCAGCTAATGAGTTGTGAATGGAATTGAACATTGTGCAATCATCAGCAAACGTCCCCACTTCTCTCATTATGATGGAAGAATGAAGGTCATTGTTGAAGTAGCTATAGATGCTTGGGCCTAGGAAGCTGCCCTGAGGAATCCCGCTGTGATGTCTTGGGGCTGGGATGATTGACCTGAATAACCATAACCAGCTTCTTTTGTGAGAGGTATGACTCCAACCATAGAACCATAGAACAGTACAGCACAATACAGGCCCTTCAGCCCACCATGTTGTACCAACCTTTAAACCATGCCTAATACTATCTAACCCTTTCCTCCCACATATCGCCCTATTTTAAATTCCTCCATATGCTTATTTAACAATCTCTTGCACTCGACCAACGTACCTGCCTCCACCACTACCCCAGGCAGCACATTCCATGCACCAACTGCTCTCTGGGTGAAAAACCTCCCTCTGATATCTCCCTTGAACTTCTCACCCATTACTTTAAAGCCATGGCCTCTTGTATTGAGCATTAGTGCCCTGGGAAAGAGGCGCTGGCTGTCTACTCTATCTATTCCTCTTAATATTTTGTATACCTCTATTGTGTCTCCCCTTCTCTCCAAAGAATAAAGACCTAGCTCCCTTAGTCTCTCCTCATAATGCATACTCTCCAAACCAGGCAGCATCCTGGTAAATCTCCTCTGCACCAATTCCAACGCTTCCACATCCTTCCTATAATGAGGCGACCAGAACTGGACACAATACTCCAAGTGTGGTCTAACCAGAGTTTTGTAGAGCTGCATCATTACCTCGCGGCTCTTAAACTCGATCCCATGACTTATGAAAGCCAACATCCCATAAGCTTTCTTAACTACCCTATCCACCTGTGAGGCAATGTGTGGAATTTAAAATTTCATCAAGTGTTTAAATCCCTCCATAGTCTTATACTACTTATCTATGTGACTTCCTGCAACAGCCATGTATTCCCACAAATCTGGCATCCAGTGGATTTCCATCACCCCAGATTGGGAAGCCATTTCTTCACTTGCCTGGGCCCTAACTTTCCTGATTCCTTCTGCTTCTATCTCCTCCATTGGACACTCCTTAGAACCAATTTATTTGGATGAGATTTTGGGCACTTTTCCTAAAATTTTGTCTGGTAACCTAATTTTATTGAAAAATGCTCCTATGAATCACCTTGAATGAAGCTCTACCTGAAAGCCACTTATAACAAAGGCAATTTGTCTTTGATTAAACACATTAAACAAACTGACATGCCTGGCGTGCATTGCTGTGCAATGAGGCTCACAATAAACCCAAAGTCAGTAATAATCCACTTGGAACAGTAATAATGTTTACATTTGAAAGATATCAAATCAATCATTCAACTAAACATTCAGGATGCTTGACTCTCATAGCCTGATACGTAAATATTATTACAACTGTATTAACACAGAGTAAGTCTAAAGCAGCTATCTCACTTAAAACTCTGACGAGATCTCTCCCTAAAACTCTCTGCTTTACCCTCCTTCTTTAAGACTCCTTCAAGCCTATCTACTACCACCACTCTTAAAATATTGCTATGTTCCTTTATAACAGCCCTGTTTGCCAATTCAATCAATAATAAATATTATTTTCCTTAGCAGAACACAGAGTGAACAACACATGTGACTTTGGTATGAAAAATGTATATAGTATGAGGCATGATTAGGGAAATCAGGATTGTTTCCTTTGTCAGCCTTAGTTTCTCGAAGTTATAAAGGGAATATATTTAATTTAGGCAAATGTTATTTCAACTTTTCCCATTACGTGAAATAAAGGATGCCGGCTGAAACTTAAGAATAAGGAAGGAACTTTGAACACGGGGATGGGAGGAATGCATTTATGATTTAAAATACAAAGGAGAGTAGTTGAAAAACTGGAAATGCTGGAAATCTCAAATAACACCAGGAAATGTCAGAAATACTATACATGTCAGACAACATCTGTGGAGAGAGAAAAGTTAACATTCCAAGTTCTGATGCAAAATAGAAAGGCCGGTAAGCTGAATTTGGTATTGAATCCTGAGGACTGTAATGTGCCTAGTCAGAAAATGAGATCCTGCTCCTTATGTTGGGCTTCGTTGGAAAAGTATAAGAGGCCAAGACAGAGAAATCAGTGTGGGAGTGAGACGGAGAACTGAGGTGATAGGCAGATGGAAGTTCAGGTCTCTCAAATGGATTGGACAGAGATGATCCACAAAGGAGTCACTGAGTGCAGAGGAGACTGTATTGTGAACACAGAATGCTGATACTAAATTGGAAGGAGCACGAGTGAATCACTGCCTCGCCCAGATGGACTATTTGGGTCCTTGGCTGCTGGGGAGCAAAACAGGAAAAGGTAAACTGTAGCACCTCCCTCAGTTGCAAGGGAAGCTGCCATGAGAAGGGGAATGGATGTTGGTGGAGATAAAATAATGAACCAAAGCATTGTGATGAACACACTCACTTCGGAATGCTGAAAGGGGAAAGAAGATGAAGATGCATCCAGTGGTGGCATTGTGTGAGGGTGCAGTGATTGTGAAAATAATTGTGAAGGGTAGTGGGGTAGACGATGAGAAGACAAGGAAAACCCAATCCTTGTTCTGGACAGAAGAAGAGTGGGTGAGAACAGAGCACAGAAAATGGAACAGGTGCAGTTGAGAACCTGTCAACTATGCTGGAGGGGAAAACATTTTTAAGGAAAAAGGAAGAAATAGAGCAGCACTGTGGTTCAAAGTCTCATCATTAGAATGGAATGTTAGAATGGAATCTAATGAATCATTAGAAAGTCTCATCATCAATTAGAATTAGATAAACTAGGAGAATAGAATGGAATACTTACAGGAATCAGTATGGGAGATGTGCAAGCAAGATAGCTGGGGGAGTCCATGGATGTAATCCCCTGAGATGGAGATAGAGAAGTCAAGAAAGGAAAGGGAAAAGTCCAAGGTGAGCCATGTGAAAGTGAAAACAGGGTGGAAATTGACAACACAGGTGGTTTGAATTCTGTACAAAAGCAGGCAGAATACCAATAGGGCTATCAGTGCAGAGAAAGGAATTGAATTATTAATGGATTTAAGAGACATATGGAAAAATTTCAAAGGCAGAGGCATTTGCTGAAGACAGGATTTGGGGAAGTTCAGCTATGAGAGGGACATGGTTTAATACACGTCTAAATATACTAGCTTGTCTTAGTTGGTAGTACTACATACATAATCCTAGCTAGTCTCTCAGTACTTTTGAACAAATATTGCAGTGTGAGTAATATAAAATATTAAAATGATGCTTTGGCTGCCTGTTCAAGTGGACGTAAAAGGTCCCATTTAAATTAAACAGAGTGTACTCTGGTTAATTCAATCATTTCATTTGTTTGTTTGTAGAAACTGGTTGGACCTAAATTGGCTGTTCCACATAAACTACATACCAAAAATAATTAGTTGTATGAGAGACATATTGAAACTTCCAGCAAATATGAAAGGCATTATGTAAATGCAAGGGCCAGCATTTTTCGAAATGCTTTTGAAATTCAGAACTGTAACCTTTACTGCCATTCAGAATCCCCACCCCCACCCCCGCCCCCAGTTTAAACATGGTTTCAATTGTTGAAAAATATTTGTGTTCTCCAGGTACCTGAGGTGTTACTATTGGGCAGTCCGGACTTTGATTACAATTGGTGGTATTCCTGAACCAGTCACTGTCTTTGAACTAGTCTTTCAGGGGTGCAATTATTTCACAGGTGTCTTTGTGTTCTCCAGCTTACTTGGTCAGGTAAATGAAATTATCTTTGAATGAATCACTGTACATTGCAGTGCATTCATCAGACAATTTATAAAATATGGGTCAGGCAGGGGAATTAAAGCAAAGGCTGAGGAAAAGGTTAACAGGCATTACTGTTAAATCAAACACTTATAAGTGAAATATTGCCAAAATTTTACAACACTAATCTGGAAAACATTTCTCCCAAGTTTGACATGAGGTGGGACTGGCCTACAGTGGAATATTTTCCCCTATTTTTCCCCTTGGTGCATAAGCATTGTAATAGCAAAACTTCTTGCTGAAACTGTCACCATTAATTAATATGAGGCGTTTTAGTAGCTAGTGGAAATCTCTTGAAATAATCTGCAAAACAAGGGGGTAAATGAGGATCTGCTTTTTAAGTCAGTAAACTGTTTTAAATTGGAACACATTGCCTGAACAATTGATGGAAGTAGATTCAACAGGAACTTTCAGAAAAGAGGTGGACTTTAACTAAACAGTGAACTTTTCAGGACAGCAAGGAAAGAACAGGAGACGAGGGCTAATGGGATAGCCTTTCAAAGTAAAGGATCAAAGATGTAATGCCTTGAATGGCCTCTATCTATGCTGTGTAATTTTCTAATTCTTAGTGCAATAACTTAGTTGTATTTGCACCGGTAATTTAAAGTCACAGAGTCGTAGACTACTACAGCAATGAAATAGGCCCTTCAGCCCATCTAGTCCATGCTGATCTGATCTTCTGCCTAGTCCCATCTACCTGCACCCAGACCATATCCCTCCAAACCCCTCCCATCCATGTACCTATCCAAACATCTCTTGAATGTTACAATTGAACCCACATCTACCACTTCCGCTGGCAACTCATTCCACACTTGCACCACCCTCTGGGTGAAGAAGTTACCCCTTAGATTCTCCTTAAATATTTCACCTTTCACCCTAAACCTATGACCTCTAGTTCTAGCTCACTCAACCTGAGGGGGAAAAACCCTATCTATACCCCTCATAATTTTGTATACCTCTAATAACATCTCCCCTCATTCTCCTGCACTCCAGGGAATAAAGTCCAAACTTATCCAACCTTTCCCTATAACTCAGGTCTTCAAGTCCCAGCAACATCCTTGTAAATTTTCTCTGCACTCTTTCAAGCATATTGATATCTTCCCTGTAGGTAGGTGACCAGAACTGCACACAATACTCTAAATTCAGCTTCACCAACATCTTGTACAACTTCAATGTAACATCCCTATTCCTCCAGCATCACAATGTTTTTCATCCCTACCTCTGTACTGAATGTCCTAATTTATGAAGGACAATATGCTCTCTTTGTGGCCCTATCTACCTGTGATACCAATTTCAAGGAATTATGTATCTGTATTCCCAGGTCCCTTTGTTCTACTTCACACCTCAGAGCCCTACCATTCACTGTGTAAGTCTTACCCTGGTTTGTCCTCCCAAAGTGCAACACCTCACACTTGTCTGCATTAAATTCCATCTGACATTTTTCAGCCCATTTACCTAGCTGGTCAAGATCACGCTGCAAGCTTTGATAGCCTTCCTCACTGTCTACTACACCCCCAATCTTGGTGTCATCCTCAAATTTGCTGATCCAGTTTACCGCATTATTATCTTATTCATTAATATAGATGTTAGCCTTTGTTGCTGAAGCTGCATGAATATTTGGTAAAAACATTTAGAATCTTAGTGGCTATTTTAGCTGATATTAAACCTTAGGTTGGCTGTTTTGGAATTTATTTATTGCAGGTGAACAACATATAAAATAAATCAACACCAATGCTGAAATAGCAGTGATCAGAATTCTGGACTACCATATAGAGAACAACAGAACCCGTACCGATCCCTGCAGCAGACCACTAGTCACAGGCCTCCAGTCAGAGAAAGAACCATCTACTACCACTCTCTGGCTTCTCCCGCTCAGCCAATGTTAAATCCAATTGACTACTTCACCCTGAATGCCAGCCAACTTAACCCTCTGGACAGCCTCCCATGCGGGACTTTGTCTACATGGATTTTAGCAAAGCCTTTGACAACGTCCACTGCCTTTCCTTCATGAACCTTCTTGGTAACCTCCTTGAAAAACTCTATAGGATTGGTTAGATATAACATACCACGCACAAAGCCATGTTGACTATACCTAATCAGGCCCTGTCTATCCAAATACTTATATATCCTGTCCTTTAGAATACCTTCCAATAACTTACCCATGACTGACATCAGGCTCACCAGCCTCTAATTTCCCAGCTTATTCTTAGAGCCTTTCTTGAACAACAACATCAGTTATCCTCTAGTCCTCCGGCACCTCACCTGTGGCTAAGAACGTTTTAAGTATCTCTGCCAGGGCCCCTATAATTTCTACGCTAGCCTCCCACAAAGTCCAAGGGGACACCTTGTCAGGTCCTGGGGATTTATCCACCTTAATTCACCTCAAGATAGCCAGCATCTCCTCTTCCGTAATCCAGATACAGTCCATGACCTCAGAACTCTTTTGCCTCAGTTCTATAGTCTCTGTGTCTGTCTCCAAAGTAAATATGGATGCAAAAAATTAATTTAAGATCTCCCCATCTCTTTCGGCTCCATGCATAGATAACCACGCTGATCTTCAAGAGGACCAATTTTGTCCCTTGCTACCCTTCTGCTCTTAATATAGCTATAGAAACCCTTGGGATTCTTTCATCCTGTCTGCCAGAGCAACCTCATGTCCTCTTTATGCCCTCCTGACTTCTCTCTTAAGTGTTCTCTTGCATTTCTTATACTCCTCAAGCGCTTCATTTGATCATGCTTATCTCCAAAGACCACTCAGTTATGCACGTTCACATTCCCTGTTATCTTGGGCATGCCTTTCTCTATATGGTAGTCCAGAATTCTGACCACTGCTATTTCAGCATGGTGTTGATTTATTTTATACAGTATTTGTTTCACCTACAATAAATGAATTCCAAAACAGCCAACCTAAAGTTTAATAGCAGCTAAAATAGCTGTTAAGATTCTAAATGTTCAACCAAATAGTCGTGCAGCTTCAGCAACAAAGGCTAATTTTTTTTAAGCAAGCTATCAGAAGGTGTTCAGAGCCACCTTGCTAGCTTCAATGCCAGGGATCACATACCCAGCCATTGGACAGGTTGCTGGTGTAGTTTTGAGGTCGTGACAATCTTCATTGCTGAGGTGATACTTAAATCAAATGCCAACCTTTAAATCAGATATTTAAACCATTGGTTTCAATGAAACGTGGATTTCTCATAGGCCTGCAAGTTTCATCCAAGGGAAAAGTTCAGTAATGTGTCCCAAAGTCTGACTAGGAAATCAGCAGTTCTGTGATTGTATGTTTTAATCTACCATCCACAGCAAAAGTGGTAACATCTACCATAGCTGGTTCTAACACAGTTAATGGTTTGCTGCTGCCACTTGATCCTTAATGTTGTACTGTGGGATCCTTCAAAAGGAATTCATTTCCCCATTATTCATAAAAGCTGAAGGTAAATTGCTGAAGGAATGGTGATGTATTATTGTTGGCCTGGACTGAAATGTCTTCCCTTATGTAGGGAAGGCATTTCAGTCCCCATTATATTCTCTGGACATTGCATATTTGTGATGTGCATGTGGTTGGACAATGTTTGCAATCACACCCAGACAGGTTATTTGTGTTGATAAAGACACACCAATGATAATTCTCAAAGTAGAATTTAGCTGGACTTCTACAGATTTGGCGAGCAGTACTCTGCTAAAGAATACACTGAGGCAAGTGTTGCCCTACAGTGTATTTAAGCCATCAGCAATCCATGTGGATCTGACAGGTTTCTGGATCAGGTTGACCCAAATCTTTTGTTTCCTCCAAGTTTCAAGAGATACTGCCTTTTTAATAGGGTGCAATGAAGTACGATTCTGATGCAGTAGGAAATTTTGACCTGGCTAAGAGTTAACACAACCACAGCCTATAACTTAATTAGTTATCTCCAAGATCTACAAATAGCTCTACTAACTGCTTACCTTATCATTTAATGAAAATTGTTGATGTGCCTGCCTATTTCCTCCCTTTTAGATGCGTGATATTATAGGAGCAGCTACTGCAGGCCAGACGTACTACCAAACATCTTTGGATAACACAGTTGCATATTTGAATATATATTCAGTTTCAAGATATATACAAAATCGTGTACATAAATGGTATGAATACACTTGGGAATCACAAGGCCAGCTGGGTGAGTAAGCTGTGCCCACACCAGGCTTTCTATTTGATAAATGTCCTTGGTGACTTCTACTTTAAAAAAAATGCTTTATTTCTTTCAGATGTGTCTGAGATGATGGAAGATTTGCCAGTAAAGATGCAACTGGCCATTGCAATTGATCAAAACTATGAGATAGTCAGCAAGGTTGATCTGTTTAAGGTATGTAGTTTAAGTTTCCCTTTAGTTGACTGGATTCTGTTGCTACTGTTATTTCTCATCTCTCATTCTCTTACAACATAGAATGCCATTCAGTTCATTGAGTCTCTATCAGCTTTCCCATCAATCTGATTTTCTTCCTTATTTCCCTGCAATCTATCTTTTTCAATAAATTCTACACTGATATTCTGACCACCCAACCACAGTATAGTTAATTTACAGTGCCCAATTAACCTATCAACGAGCACATATTTGAGAGGTGATAGGAATCCAGAGCACCTGGGGGAAACCCATAGAGCAAGCCTGAAGGGCCAAATGACCTACTACTGCTCATAATTTCTATGTTTTTGTAGAGTAAAGAGGGCAGTCATAGTGAGAGAAAGTAGACAAGGGGACATTTAAAGCTGTGAAATGCAATTCTATGAGATGTTGCTCAAACCTGAAGCCAACAGGAGAATGGGCATTTCTAGCATCCATCTGTTTCACAGTTCTGATGAAGGATCTTTAACCAGAAACATTAACTCAGTTTCTCTTTCCAATGTTATTTATTTACCTACTCCTGAGAAACAGCAGCTGTCTTCTAGATCCCATAAAAGCTGTAAGAAATACAAGGTGAAGTGAGCCACTTGGCCTTTAGAAATGGCTTCATTGTTTAATAACATCAAGCTAATCCTCTGCTTCAACTACATCCTCCTGTGTATCCTCACATCAATTAAATCCCTTGGTTTCCAAGAATATCTCAACTACTGAGCATCCAGATCCCTCTGGGGTAGACAATGCCAATTCACAACCTTCTGTGTGGAGTGAAGACCTCTCTTCCTCCAATATCTTCCTCCTCCTCCCCTCCCCCAACTCCTACTGGCTCTGCCCACATACCTCAGTTTCACAAACCATTCTCTCTTGCTCTTGATGGTTTCACCTGAATAATCTTATGAGCCAGGCAGCTGCTTCCAAAGTCTTCCTGGCATTTCAGTAAAGATGGCAAGCAACTAAATCTAAGCCATAAAAATCAGCTGAGCTTTTCTGTTATTTATCTTGGACAGGCATGCTAATACATTCCAGCTCAAGCCATTGTCTTCCTACAATAAGACGGAGAAATCAGATATATACTAATAGTGACAGAAGAAAATTGCATTACTACAAAGACTCAGGTGGAAATAGAAAAAGATCAACAAAAAGAAACTAGGAATCAGTGTTAAAAGTATTCAAAAGTATTCACATAATACTATGTTTTTAGTTGAATTTCTGTGCACAGCAAATTCTCTATCAACTGTGGACACATAATTACGATCTGTAACAGTACTCATGTTGTGGCTAGAAAATTGCTCTGAAAGGGTTGTGGTATTCCTTACTATTTGCATATATTAAAAAAAATTAAGCTCTAACCTAGCATCAACCCTTTTTTGATTCTATTATGATCTTTGAACTGGCACACAACAGCATAATGAATTATGTGGCAGAGCTAGTTAACATCTTATCCTGACTTTGAGATTCGTCCACACTGCTGTAATTTAAAGGTTCCTATTATAATAATCATATATAAAAGTTCATCTGGGCAAACTTAATTCAATGTTTATGTGTGGCTAGATTCACAGGTACTGTCATGTGCATTTAAATAATCTAACAGAATCTGATTGTGGTTATTTTGTGAAAAAGACTAAAACCACATATGCTCAGTAAGGGTTGTTCTTTTGAGATTAGCTGTAGGGCAGATTATTGTGATACGGTTGAGTAAGCTTTACTTTGCTTCCAATACTACGTAATGTTGACGTGGGAATCAAAAATATTTCTTTTCCAGCACTGACATTCTTCATACAGGAACAGCTCAATAAAAATATAAACATAAGTTTTTGTTTGTAATCCATACATGATTTACTGTTAATATTGAAGAACTGTCATGTTCTCCAGAGAAATTTGCTTAGTCCATGCAATGAAATGATCAAACTAAATATGTCAACCTTTGGTCAAATATGTATCAGCTCCCAGCATTAAATTGTTGCGTTTTTGTAGTTTGTTAAATTGGAACTGATAGTATAAGCAACAAATTAACATTGGCAATATTTTTTTCTCATTTCAGTGTCTAAACGCTCTGCTTTTACAAAGAGAATCCGCCACATTTTGTGTTGCTAATTTTTTTTAACAAGTATTTGTTCTTGGGTAAAATAGTGAAAGGCAATACATTTATATGCTTTAGATAAGAACCAGTTTCAGCAGTCTCAGATAGCACACCCATTGTTGCAAAGTACAATGTCCTCAAGACAATGAAACAAAGCCAATAACATACATATCAATGTCGCTTAAATAAATGAAAATCAAATAAATGGTAAATGCTGGAAATTTAGCTTCAGTAAATAATGCATATATTAGTGTACATGTGGAGGGAGGACCCCTGGGAATCCTCAGGATTGACTCTTGGCCAATGATGTCTCATGGTATCAGGTCAAACATGGATAAGGAAACCTCCTGATTACCACCCACCATCTTTTCTCAGCTGATGAAGTAGTACTCCTCCACGTTGAACAACACGTACTCAGGGTGGGAGAACTCAATGTATATCATCAAGAATGGCTTGATAGCACTGCCGTTGATTGAACTAGCCGAGTCTTGAAGGACACAACTGCCAGACTGGGTCTGCAGCAGGTAGTGAGTGAACTGATGTGAGGATTGGACCTACTTGACATCCTCGCCACTTTACCTGTGGCCAATTCATCCATCCACAATAGCACTGGTAGAAGTGACCATCTCGACATTCTTGTGGGGACAAAGTCCCATGTTCACACCAAGGATAAGTTCCATTCTGTTGTGTAGTACTACGATCATGCTGAGTGGGATAGACTTGGAACATGTCTGGTATCTCAAATCTGGGCATCCATCAGATACTGTGGACCATTAGCAACAGTAGAAATCTAGAGGTTGCATCTGCAACCATATGCCTGACATATTCCTCATATTCTACCACAATAATCAGGCTGGGGGATCAGTACTGGGTTAATGAAGAGTGCAGAAAGATATGCCAAGAGCTGCACCAGGCATACCTAAAATTGAAGTGCCTAGTGAAGCTGAAATAAAGGACTACACATAATAGGCAGAGTTAAACAATCGCATAATCTATTGATCACATCACAGCTCTGCAGTCCTACCCCATCCAGTAGTGAATGGTGGTGGACATTTAAACAGCTAACAGGAGGAGGACGCTCTATAAACATTTTCCATCCTCAACAATGATGGGGCCCAGATTGTGGGGGAAGAAGGCAAGATTGAAACATTGATGACAATGTTCAGCCAGAGTGAATTAGCCGTACTGATTTCTCTTGAGATCTCCAGCATCACAGAAACCAGTCTTACCCAATTAATTTCATTCTGTGCATTATCAAGAAATATCATAGAATACTTGTAACACCAAAGACTAAGGGATCAAACAACATCCTAGCAGTAGTCCTGAAGACTTGTGCCTCTGAATTATCTGAATTTTTATCCAAGCTGTAGCCTGGTAGGGTTATTACATTGGTGTCTACCCAATAATATTGAAAAAGTCTTCGTGTATGTCCTGTTCAGAAAAAAACAGAACAAATCCAATCTGGATAATTACTGCCCAGTCAGTCTGGGAATGGGATGAATTGTTCAAAGCAACTGTAGAGTCCTCTTTGTAATTCAGTAAATGAGAAAGATGTAAAATTTAAGGTATTTTTAGATTTAGTGCATACTAAAAGAAACACCAAAATGTTTCCTTTATTGGACTTTAATCAATGTTTCATTGCCATGTCTCTCCAGGATTGTGACAAAGAGATGATATATGATATACTGCTCAGGCTGAAATCAGTTGTCTATTTGCCTGGTGACTTTGTATGCAAGAAGGTAATCTTCATTTTTCTCCTGTTCATTGCAGTAAGTTGTTTGCATTTATTGAGCCAGTTAAATTCAGTCAGACATGGTTTACTCATTGGTATATTCAGAATTCATAAATTAACCCAAGATTAAAAATATTTTGAAAGTGAGGCTTTCAAATCTCACATAAAAATGTATGATTATCTGTAATCGTAGGAATGATAATTTCATCATTCTGCAGGTACATATTAGATAAGTGCAAAAGATTTCACTAATGCAGATGATAATTATTCATTACTAGAAAAGTGAACAACATAAAATTTCACAAAACAAAAATTAAAATTTCCAAATCCACTTTCCTTGTTATATAATATAAAATAGATATTTTTGTTTACTTTATCTTATCTTTGTTATAATTATTGTCACCTGTGAACAAAGGTTATGGTCCCTTTCATGTCTGGATTCTGGACATTTTCTTTGTAATTTTATTTATGTTCTCTCATGAGATAAAATGTTTCTTCATCTGTTGTAATTATGAGAAAATTGTTGAGAGAAATGACACTACAGCTGTTTGCCTCAAAATCTTTTTAGAAATAACCATTCTTCCTTCAGGAAAGCAAATGAGCCATGTATTGTCTCAGCCATGCTGACATGACATAAAATGAAGCTCTTTTTAATGGTCAGGGTATTCTCATGGTAGACGCATTCCTTGGAATTCACTGGATTTCACAAGCACCCAAAAAGTCCAAACCCAGAGCCATGTGTGTGCAATCAATACTGTTACTTCTTGTGTGCACCGAACAACAGACCTTTATGGTTGTAGGCTCCAAATGGCATATCCACAACTGACAATGTGGTGCGCATGTGTCAATTGGCACCTTCAATCTATGCACTGGAAGGTGTCAGACCAAATTAATAGAAATGTTCACAGGTGTGTGTGTCTGTTTCCAAACAAATAAAACTTCAGTTCAGCTCAGTGGTAACACTCCTGCCTCAGGGTCGGAAGGATGCTAGTTACCAATTCCAATGCTTTAAGTGTGTAACCCAAGATCATTCTTCAGAACTGTTTTGAAAGAGGTACAATCTTTCAGATGAGACTTTAAACTGAGGTCCCTACTGCCCACTCGTATAATCATAAAAGAGCATAGAAATTTGTCAAGGACTATGAACTTGTCGTAAGAAGGCTTTCATGGTAGCTAAAAAAGATTTTGTTTGAAGACTTGCCACTGGGAAATTCAGTACCAGAAAAGACCCAATATATTGTGCAAAGCTGAAATGACCTTGCGTGCTCTAGGCATTTGCTTGGAGGCACACACGAGAAATCATAAGGTCATAAGAATTAGCAGCAAGAGTAGACCATCTGGTTCTCTGAGCCTGCTCCACCTTTCATCAAGATCTTCTACCTCAGCTCCATTTTCCTGCATTATCCCCATATCCTTTGATTCTGTAAATATCCAGAAATCTCTCAATCTCTGTTTTGAATGAACTCAATTACTGAGCCTCCACAGCCGTCAATGGTAGCGATTTCCAAAGGTTCAGCACCCTCTGAGTGAAGAAATTTTTCCTCATTCTGGGTCTGTGATCCCTGACTCTTGATCTCCAGCCAGGGAAATATCCTCCCTGCCTTCAGTCTGTTGAGCTCTGTAAGAGTTTTGTGAGTTTTAATGTGAACTCATTCTTCTAAATTCTAGAACATACAAGCCTAGGATACTCAATCTTTCCTTAAGTGGCAAACCCATCATCCCAGGAACTAGTCCATGCAATCTTCTTTGACTCCCTAGCAAATGCATC